>NW_006399983.1:4435273-4458998 GCF_000299155.1 Elephantulus edwardii
TTAAACCAGGCTGCTCCTTGGAGGCAAGGATTCTGGGGCTTTGTCTGACATACTTTGGACATGTTGTAAGGAGAGACAGGTCCTTGGAGAGGGATATCATGCTTGGGAGGGTGGGGGGACAGTGCAAGAGGGGAAGACCCTCTATGAGGTGGATTGATTCAGTGACTGGGGTGATCAGGATGGGTGTGTCGGAGGCAGTGCAATTGGCAAGGGATAGAGCAGGGTTTAAGGCTGTTGTACATAGGGTCGCTATGAGTCGCAAGTGACTCAACGGCACATAACAACAACAATAGGGAGCTCTGGTAGCCTGATGGTAAGAGGCTTCAGTGTGTCCAAAGGTGCACAGTTTGAATCCATCAGCTGCTCCATGGAAGAAGGCTGGACAGTCTCTTCCCATGTGATTAACTGCCTCTGAAAACCCGCTGAAGGGTAAGCTATGTGTCAGTTCTGACTCGATGGTACACAACAACAACAGGACATAAATAGTTAATTATATCAAAAGGTTTGACTAAGAAAAGGACACAGAGCAGAATCGCCCCAGGATCACAAACAGCAAAAACAATGTACAGTCCTTTTCAGGCACCTCCAAACTGCCAGTGGCTCCAGCCACTTTCTGACCTTGAGTTCCAGACTTGAGATTCAAATATTAAATACCAGGAAAGTATATTTTTGTTGGTCTTAATTGTGTGAAAGAAGAGGCACTGTGAGGGAGCTCAGGTGGTCTAGTGGCAAGAAGCTGCACTGCAATACCTGAGGTAGACAGTTCAAATCCACCAGATGCTCTGCTGGAGAAGGAGGGGCAATCTCCTCCTGTACCAGTCATATCTGATTTGACAGTACACACACACACAAATTAATAAAATAAAATTTAAAAAAGGAAAAGAAAAGAAAAAAATTTAAAAAAAGAAGAGGCACTGTGAGTGGCTGATCCACAAAACAATATGTTGTTGTTGTTGTTGTTGTTAAGTGCCATACAGTTGAGTATGGTTCACAGTGACCCTGTAAAAAAGCAGGTCTGAACTTTGTCCTGTTCTGCACATACCTCATCATCCTCAACACATTTGAGTCCATTGTCACAGACACTGTATCAGTCCATCTCATTGAGGGTTTTCCAAGCTTAATGTCCCTTTCCAAGGAATAGCCTCTCTAAACAGCATATCCAAAATATGTGAGATGAAACATCACCATCTTTGCCTCCAAGGAACACAATGATTGCACTATCTCAAAGATATAACTGACTTTTTTCTTCTGGAAGTTCATGGGAAATTCAGCACGCTTCTCCAGCACCACAACTCAAACGCATCAATTCTTCTCCTGTTATCTTTACTCATTGTCCAGCTCTCAGATGCAAAACAGGTGATAGGAAAAGACTGTAACTTGAATCATGTGCACCTTAGTCTTTAAACTGGCATTATTGCTCCTTAGGACATTGATGAGGTCCCTGACAACAGCCTTTCCCAATGCTATACATCTCCCAAATCTCCTGACTGCTGGTATCAAGGGTGTTGACTGTGGATCCAAGCAACATGAAATCATTGGCAATTTCAATCTTTTCTCTTTCATGATGTTGCCTGTTGACCCAGTGGGAAGGTGTTTTGTTTTTCTGATGTGGAGATGTAATTCCTCTTGGGGGCTGCAGTCCTCTCCGCAGCAAGCTCTTCAGGTCCTCTTCACTTTCAGCAACCATGGGAGAAGTAAATTCTCAACCCAGTTGAGCTTTGAGTCACATCAACTCCAATTCAAGTGTGTCAAAGAGGACTGTGTTCCATAGTTGTTCAGTTGGATTGCATAAGAACACTTTCACAAAAGGAAATAAGGAAGCTGCACTTAATAAATAGATAGAACTAACAGATAGCTACCATGTAAGTCCAGAACTCTGAACTCATGACTCCAAAACAGGCTAGTACTCTCCCTTACCAACTGACTCACTCTCTCTACGTCCTTCTATCCTTCTGTTTTTCTGTACTTGCTTAGTTTTTCTTTCTCTGCTGAAGATCTTCCAGGCTTACTCATTTACTCCAGACTGTCAGCCTCAGCCTCCAAGTTCTGCACAAAAGTAACTCATTGTCTTCTGCCTCAATTTCAATTTCCCAATATAAAGACCCTTGTTCTAGCTTCCCTCCTCCAGTTAGCTGCCATGCATATAGGAAAAGGGACTGAAGCAGGTTTTATGATAGATGGAGATGTAAAGTACAGTGTAACCATATGGAAACTCAGACCTAACTGTATTTATTTGTGCTCGCTGCTCATCATTTCAGCTTCACATAGTCAAAGTGACCATTCCAGACCCAAGTCTATCTCATACCTTGATAGAGTTTTCATTCTAAAACTAACTGGGTCAATGTAAAAGGAGTGGATGGGACATGGGGGCAGCAGGGGCCAAGTCTGACTTCTGTCTACTTTGTAAAGGGGAATTGTCACCATCAATAATATCTATAGAAGCAAACAGATAGCTGCTTGGTCAGACACACATGCTCCTGCACCTTTTTTCTACCAATCTTATGGATCTTATATTCATCGTTGACTCACAGACTTTACTCACAGTTGTGGTACCTAGAATGGGGCTTATTAGGGAAGTAAGTTAGAGAGTGTGGAAGGCAAAGAATATCACTCAGTACAAGTCTAGTCCAGGATCTGGTTTCAGGTCAATAGTCAGCTTTTCCTTCCATCATCCAGCAAGAACAGCAAAACCTTTAACTGTGGCTTTTATTTCATGGCTCCTCTGGTTACACCTTGCCACAGTTTCTCCACAGTAATGCCACAGTCTCTCTACCACCATCACCAGGGTCTTGCCACCAAGGTCTTGTTCTGGTCTCACTCTCACCAGGATCTTGGTTCAATGTGTCTCAAGTCTTTCTGTTCAGTGTGGGAAGCACTCTCTCTTTTCCTAGTCCCACAGTTGTTTATGATTTGCAGGACCATGTGTCGGCAGTTAAGAGAGCTGGAGACCAGATGGGGCTAATGTAATGGCTAGAAAAGCCAACTTTTAAGCTAACACTACAGTCTCTGAGCTTTTGAATTCCAAATTCCTGGATAAATATCTATATTTATCTTTTCAGACTGATCAAACGAGTCCCAGGTAGCTTCCCAGTCTAAGAAAACCATCCTGGGTTCGGTCCTCTGCCCCTAACCCAACTGGCAGCAGTATCAAGTAGGAAGTTGGACAGGTGATGTAGGTGGAAGGATGGAGGTAGTAGGTGATTAACATCTCTGATGCCCTACTGCAAATGAGTGTAATATTCTCAAGAATTAGAGTCTTTTTATCACTGTGTTTCCTATTGGGTGCAGGTCAAGGCCCTCCTGGAAGAAATATTGGAACGGGTGACAGATGAATTTAACATCC
This sequence comes from Elephantulus edwardii, assembly GCF_000299155.1. Taxonomy (NCBI): domain Eukaryota; kingdom Metazoa; phylum Chordata; class Mammalia; order Macroscelidea; family Macroscelididae; genus Elephantulus; species Elephantulus edwardii. The sequence goes on from NW_006399983.1 coordinate 4,438,617, forward strand.
CAGAGCTGATGGCCAAAGTGGAGGAGCGCACCCCCTACATCGTGGTGGCCCTCCAGGAGTGTGAACGGATGAACATTCTCACCAGAGAAATCCAGCGTTCTCTCAGGGAACTTGACCTGGGCTTAAAGGTAGGTGAGGTCTTGATGTAGAGAGGGTCATGGTCGGAGGACCTCATTAAGGAGATAGAGGGACTAGGAATCAGAAAGCACTTACCCCACAGTAATCTCAATTCCCAAGGAGTTGAGCTTCACAGCCGGTTCAAACCCATCAGCTGCTCCACAGAAGAAGGATGGGCAAGCTCCTCTTGTGCTGTTAACTGCTTCTGAAAACCTATAGGAGGGTCAGCTATGGGTTGGTTCTGACTCAATGATACACAACAACTACAAATCTAGATTGCAAGGAGCCGAAGAAGCAGACTAGAAGCCTAGAAAATGGAAACTAGAGTGAATAGGGAGGACAGAAATCAGGATGAGCTAAGACTGGCTGAAAAGCTTGATCCAAGGATTTGAGATTTTTCAATAAATTGGACTCTAAGTGCCAAGCAAGAAGAAAGCTTTTTTTTTGTTTTTTAAAAGTTTTTATTTTATATTGATTTGCATACTAAATCCATGTATGTTATGTCTCACACTATCCTTCTTTCACTCTGTGTTTCACACAATCATTCCTTTCATCATGTTTTAGGAAATTAATCTCCATTGATCTATACCCATTATTACCCCATCTTCTCAGATCCCCAGCAGATCTTTCCCATTTCCTTCCCCCCCCTCCACTAGCCCAATTGTGCAACCCCATGATTTCCTCCCTACCTATCTTCACCCTTCTGCTCCTAGCTCTTCCCCACCCCGTATATTCGTTCTCCTTCTAGTTTTACAATAATTATGTAGTATTTGTCCTTATGAGACTGAGTTAGTTCACTCAGCATAATGCTCTCCAGCCTCTCCCATGTTCTGTAGTAATTTTCAAAATCATTGCTCCTGAGTGCTGCATAGCATTCCATCGTGTGAATGTACCACAGTTGCTCTGTCCATTCAATTGTGATTGGTCATCTGGGCTGTTTCCTGCGGTGATAAATAACATTGCTATGAATACTGGTTTACTTACCTCTGTTTGTATCTCAGTTGTAATTTTTTTAAATGTTTATTCATTTTAATGAAAGTTTACAGAGACTTAGGGTTTCCAATCATTCATTGTTGCACTTTTCTCCCTGTCCACCCCCTCCTCTCAATTCACTCTTCTCCTTGAAAAGTGAAAGAAAAACTCTTTTATTGTTATGCAATCCCTTCCACCAAGTCCACTCCACTGCAGCCTTCATTCTGGACTCCTGTCATGACAATAATACCGAATCATGTATCCCCTTAAACAGTTCTCTCCCTCATCTCTTTCAATGCTGTATAAATCATTCCTCCCCTCCTTTTATGTCTTCCATTAACCCTGATGTCAGTCCCATTTTACAACAGTGGCCCTATGCAATATTGGTCCTTTTGTGACTGAGATATTTCACTCAGTATAATGTCCTCCAGGGTCACCAATTTTGAATAATATTGAATGAGTTCCTTGTTTTTCAATGCAGCATAGTATTCCATTGTGTGACTATACCACAGCTTCTCTATCCATTCGTTTGTTGATGAACACCTAGATTGTTTCCAACTTTTTACTATTGTGAACAAAGCCGTGATAAACATGGGTATGCATATATCTGCTTGGGGAGCAGTTATGGTTTCTTTGGGGTATATTCCCAGTAGCAGAAATGCTGGGTCAAATGGTATTTCTATTTGCAACTTTTTGAGAAAGCGCCATACTGCCTTGCATAGTGGTTGTACCATTTTACACTCCTACCAACAGGGAATAAGGGTTCCAGTTTCTCCACAATCTCGCCAGCATTTGATGTTTGCTGTTCTGTTTAATTTTGTTATTCTTACTAGAGTGAGATGATATCTCATAGTTGTATCAGTTCTAATTCCCTTGGGATATATTCCTAGTAGTGTAATAAGCTGGGTCATATGGAGTTTCTGTGTTCAGCTTTTTGAGGAAACATGCTCTCTTCTAAGTCATGATGTTGTTACTTTTCAAGGAGAACAGAGGCTGTGCCAGTTAAAAGTATAGGTTTTAGCTCTGCCACTTCCTCACTTCGCAGTCTTTATTTTTCCTTTTTTTATTGTAATTTTTTAACAAAAGTTGACAAAAAAGCTGAATTTATTCATTCATTCATTGTTGCACATTTTCCTCCCTACCCCCAGTTCATTTTTTTGAAAAAAATATTCATTCATTGTTACCTAATTTTCCCCCTACCCCTCTACCCTAGGACTTGTTTAAAAGGAATATATGATTTTCTGTATGACATTATCTGTACTACACAATTATCTGTATGACAACAGATAGGCATTATCTGGACAATGGTCCAGAATAAGAGGTGCACAGCAATCTTTAAGTGACTTAGATATCACTGTCTTTCAGTTTCTTCACCTGTAAAATGACAATTCTACTTAATATGTTTTTTATAAGGATAATATCATTTGTCTCATGTAGAATTTTCAAGGCAATGCCTATATAGTAAGCACCTAAAAATATTAATGGATATTATTGTTATTATGGTTGTTGTTATTGTTATTGTTGCTATTATTAATTAGTGTCCCTGGGTGGTACAAATGGTTAAGGCACTTGGTTGCTAGTGTGATAGATTTGTTAAAATTGATTAATCAATATGATGCATTATTATTGTTGTTGTTTTGTACCATCAAGTCAAAACCTACTCAGAGCTGACCCTTCAGTGAGTTTTCAGAGGCCGTTAATCACATGGGAGGAGACTGCCTATATTTCTCACACAGCAACTGGCAAATTTGAACTGTATGCCCTTGGGTTGGCAGTGCAACTCCTTACCCCTAGGCCAACAGAGCCCCCTGCATCATCATCATCATCATCATTAACTAAAACCAGTAGTTTACATTACTGTTCAAGTCTCTCTTTTGCTGTACAGTCCCATAGGTTTTGACAAGGCTTAATGGCATGTGTCCACCATTATAGTATCATATAATAGAATTTCAGTGCCCTAAAAATGTCCTGTTTGTGGGGAGTTTGTTTTGGTTTTCAGTTGTTTAGTCCTTTCTCTCCACACTGTAGTTAGAGATAAATAAAGGAGGAGGAGAGAGAGGTAGGACAGGAATGTTGAACACTTACAGAGTCTGGTAATGTTTCCACCTTATATACTCCTTTGTGATCAAGTGAGACACAAAATTTCACAGAACCATCTCCAATTTAAATGAGCATTTTGCCTGTCGTATTATGCAGTCCAACTTCTGTGGCACAAAGGTCAGTCTCTGTAATTATCTCAAGGAGCTTTGTTACGCTGTGGCTGCTGTTTGGGTCATGAATCACAGAGTCCTGGGCAAAGATGAAGGGGACTGAGGAGGAAGTTTCTCTCCTTTCAGTGTGTCTCAAGCAATGTTGACTGATGCGCTACTCAGGCATATCTCAGTCCTCCATGCTGGAGGAGGCCAGGGAGACCAGAAGGAGGCTGCCCCTCCCCTTCAGAAAGACAGTCTTGTAGGAAAGTAAACACACAAATGGATAATAAAACAAGGAACGTGGTACAAGAGAGGAAAAAGCAAGTATGTGAGGTGAGGAAAGTCATGAGAGAAGATGAGGCATCCAAGAGCTTCAGAGAAAAATAGGATAATAATAGGTGGTGACAAGGGGTAGGGCCTTCCAGATATTCAAAGCAGACAAGTAAAAAAAACAAAATATACCTTCTTCTAAGAGTTACTTCCCTGCTTTAGCTGCAGCAAAGGGTCCACTTTGATAAGTTGTTGCTGTTGTTATGTCCTGTTGAAGAGCTTGTGACTCATAGCGACCCTGTGTAAAACAGCCCTAAACTCTGCTCTGTCCTGAGCCAATCACACTGTCTCCGACACACCCATCGCCATTACCCCAGTCACTGAATCAATCCACCTCACAGAGGATCTTCCCCTCCTGCACCGTCCCTCCACCCTCCCAAACATGATGTCCCTCTCCAAGGACTTGTTTCTCCTTACAACATGTCCAGAGTATGTCAGACGAAGCCCCAGAATCCTTGCCTCCAAGGAGTAGCCTGGTTTAACCCTCTCCAGGATGAATCTGTTTGTTTTTCTAGCAGTTCGTGGGACACTCAATATTCTTCTCCAGCACCACAGCTCAAAGGCATCAATTCTCCTTCTATCCTCCCTACTTACTGTCCAACTCTCTGATACATACCAAGTGATTGCAAATAGTATTTGATAAATGTTGATAGTTGTAGGGGGGCTTCAGGCCTTTTGTTCATATGGTCACTATGAGTCATGCTCAACTTGAAGGCAGTCAACAACAACAAACTTCAAAAAGTAGACCAGTTTTTTTGTTTGTTTGTTTGTTGGGTTTTTTTTTTCCTCTTTGACAAACTGTTTAAGTAGCAGACCAGTTTTGACAGTAGACTGACCCATGAGCAGTCATTCTGATGCATTCTACTGCATGTTACTTTTTCCTCCTGGTTCTTCTGTTGGAGAAAGTGTAGCAATCTCTATTAAAAACTTCTGTCAAGAGGGGACAAGAGGCAAGATGGCAATATAGTTGGGTTTACAATCACATCCCCTTGTAATGATGTCAGAAACTGGCAATGAAGAAGCAGTGTAAGTGAAGATCTTGGAACTCTAATCAGCAACCGAAGAATGGAGAACCAAAGGGTAAAGAGAATCAAAAGGGAGGGAAACTACACAGCGTGGGAAAGCAGTGTTAGGCAGGTGACCCAGCTGACCAGCCGCCTCACTGTAGCTGTCAAGTGATGTAGACTTGACGTACTTTCCAAAGGGGAGCACAGGAAGGGAGCAAAGAACAAAGACCAAGATGGATTAAGAAGCTACCAGAACCGAGTGACGGTGTAGGCAGGGTTCTTCCTGAATGCTGAGGCTGGGCAGATCCAGGACAGAGCAGACTCAATTGTAGCGTAGTGTGGGAACCAGGAATTCTGAGGAATTGTGAGGACTCAACCGTAGGAAACCACAGACAAGGAACAGGAAGGCTAATACTAGTGTCATGGGGGGCGGAGGGAGAACACAGCAAAACTGCATAGCTTTTTGGTCCTCTAACCTGATTTCTGCTCCTCTAACACAATAATGTGTGACCACTGGCAAATCAGCAAGGAAAGCCATCTGCTGGAGTTGGGCAGGAGAGCTCCCCAGCCCAATCACTCACAGGAGGATTCTCTAGAATGAGGAACACCCCCATAGGCTGAGTTCCCCACCAGGAATGGACTGGGTTGTAGGGACGCTTCTGCCTCGAGAACCATAGGAGAACCATTATCTAGGCAGCCTGCACCCAACTCAGCCCACCCACCTTCACCACAACCTGACATCACAAACGTATGTCTCTCACTCTAATGCTCTGTGAGCAATTGTCATAATGCTATGGACATGCTCACCCCATCTTGACCATACAGGAGCACATGCTTCATTCAGAAACCTCAAGTACCTGGTCAGAACCTGCACAGCAACCATGGCCATGCCCCCTGACAAGAATCAACATACACCGACCTGGGACACCCTTCCTAATCTTATACAGAGCCCCGGACACCACAAGTAGGATCAGTGCCATGCCCAGGGTTCCGGTCAGACCATAAGATTCTTGCAGTACCACCCACCTCCCACCTGAGCAGAGCCAGCAGCCTTGCTTCTGGTCCTTTAAGCTGCCTGCAGCCCCATGCCTGGTTCAGGGCAACACCACACCCTCACACCAGCAGCCACTTACTCACCCACCAGCATTGATACAACAGCCATGCTCCAACCCAGCTTGAGACAACAAAGAACTTCACCCAAGCCCAATGCCACAATCACACCACACCCCGACACTAATGCAGCCACAGAGGAGTGAGCTTGACGTAGCACAGGCCAACGCACTTGAGCAAACTGTCCTGAGAAGGGTACAGCTGGGTTCAGAGACCTTCTAGGAGATAGCAGTTAACAAGAACAATCGTCTAAAGCAGGAGGAAAGAAGCTAGTCTCCTGATCTCCAAAAGAAAAAACAAGAAAATTAATTTCAGTGTCGTATAGGTAACAGTTTTAATACTTACAAAGAGGACAGAAAAACCCATAAAAAATACAACAAACAAACAAAGCAAGGGGTCAGAAATAATTTCCAAAGAGGAAAAACTAATGGAATTACCAACAAATTGTTCACAGCATTGGTACAAAAATACTCAAAGATGAATGAAAGTGTGGCTAAAGGTCAAGAAGAAATTGAGAGTATAATACAAGAGTAAAGCAAAAGTTTCAATAAGGAGAACTCTTTAAAAAATAAAAATACAAATACTACTGCTTAAGAGCAAGGTAGCAGAAATGAACAACAACCCAGAAGGGCATGGAAGTAGAAATGAAATAAGAGAAAACTGAAGTCTTTGAAAAAAGACTAGTCTGAAAAATCAAACTAAAAAGAAAGAAAAAAGTGAACTAAGTCTACAGGATATGTTGGACACCTCTGAGAGGAGTAAATGTATGCATAATGGGAGTTCCAGAGCAAGAACAAAAAGCTAAGTCCTGGGGGGAAAGAAATCTTGAAGAAATAACCACAAAAAACTTCTTGAATGTCACAAAAGATGGAAATTTCTCCATCCAAAATGTGCAGCAAACCCATAGAGAATAACTTCTAAAAGAACTTCACTATGGCATATTATCATCAAGCTCTTGGGAAACTAGAATAAAGGGAAACTTGTAAGATCAGCGCAAGAAATGTGAATTATCACATACAAGAAATCAAACCCAAACATTGCGATCATGCTGATTTCTGTGCACAGCAACCTTACAGGACAGAGTAGACATGTCCCGTAAGGTTTCCGAGGCTGTGAATCTGCAGGAACAGCTTGCTACATCCTTCTTTCCCACAGTGGCTGGTAGGTTCAAACCTTTGACCTTAAAATAGCAACTGAGTGCTTTAAGTACTCCACTACCAGAGTTCCTGCATCACATACAAAGAGAACCACATGAGAGTAAGTGCTAACTTGTCTTCAGAAACCATGCAAGCAGAAAAGCAATGTTGTTGTTGTTAAGTGCCATAGAGTTGTAGACAACCCATAGCGACCCTATGAATGAAAGTCTTGAACACAAAACTTTCATCTTTTCTCCAAGTTCATAGTTTCCAGAGGCAAGCTTTTCTGGAAGTGGATGCCACTCCTGCTTCCAAAAAAGCAGTAGTGGGGTTGTTGTTTTTTATTTCCTCAGCACCATAAGTGGGAACATATTAAAGTGCCAAAAGGAAAAACCTACCATCCAGCAAAATTTTCATTTAAACACAAAGATGAAATTAAAATATTCCCAGAGAAATTGTTGATATCCAGCTGGATCAACATGAAATACTAATAGAGGCCTTCCAGAAAGAAAAACAGGGACAATTAACAGCCACCTGAATACAAATAATAAAATAAATTTAACCTTAGATGGCAGAGAACCTGAAATATAAAATTATAATCAATGATAACATAAAATTAAAAGCAAGGATGATTGGTGTTGATGTAAAATTTTCATATATCAAGGAGGTCACAGTGCTATCAAGAAATACTAAATTATTTTTAATATAGGAGGTTTAATGTAATCCTCATGGTAGTCACAAAGAAAGTAAAAACACTACTCACCAAAGCATAGAAACAAAAATCAAAACAAAAGACTCAACAATGCCAAAAATAATAATGATGATGATAAAAGCATATATATATATATATATATATATATATATATATAGAGAGAGAGAGAGAGAGAGAGAGAGAGAGAGAGAGAGAAAGGAAACATTTATTAAGTAAACCAATGGAATTAAAGAAATTAGTGGATTTACAATAATAGTTGTTGTTGTGTACCATTAAGTCAGAACCAATTCATAGCTGACCCTCTGGTGGGTTTTCAGAGGCCCTTGATCATACAGGAGGAGATGATCCACCTTTCTCCTGTGGAGCAGCTGGTGGATTTGAACTGCGTGCCTTTGGGATTACAGAACAGCTTCTTGCCACTAGGCCACCAAAGCTCCCTAAATAATAGTAGGAAAACTGTAAATCACTAAACATTATATTTTAAAAATGCCATTAACCAATTGAACCTACTATGTATAGAAAGCATTCCACCCATCTGCTGCAAAATCTGTAATTTTTCTCCAGTGTCCATGGGTTATTCTTGAGAACAGATTATAGAACATACAGCAAATCTCAATACATTTAAAAAGATTGATATTATACAAAGCATAATGGAATGAAGGGAGCTCTGGTGGCCCAGTGGCAAGAAGCTGCACTGCAATCCCGAAGACATGCAGTTTGAGGCCACCAGCCACTCCGTGGGAGAAGGATGGGCAATCTCCTCTCATGTGATTAACTGCCTCTGAAAACCCATGGGAAGGTCAGCTATGGGTCAATTCTGACTCACTCATACACAACAACAACAATGGAATGAAGCTGGAAACCAATAATAGGAATAATAAAGGAAAAATTAATATGTGGAAACTAAATAACACACTACTAAAGTACCCTTAGATCAAATGAAAGTAAAAAAAACCACAAAACTTAATGCTAAAACTTAATGGCATTTTCAAATACTGTACTCAAAGGGTAATTTATGATGTTAATAAGTGTGTACATTAAAAAAGAAGAAAGAAGCCAAATCAATATCTTGACTCCCTGGAAATGGATATAGAATTACAAAAGAATCTCAGATATACAGGAAGAAAGGAAATAATAAATATCAGAATAGAAGTGAATCAAACAGAGAATGGAAAATCAATATCATCAATGAGTTGATTCTTCTCAAGAGCCATTAATAAAATAGCTAAACCACTGGCTAAACTGACAAAAGGAAAATATGAGAATATGTATAACCAAAACATGAAATTAAATGGTAGACAATGCAGCAGATCTGAGACAAAGATAATTATAACATAACACAATGAAAAATTATATGCCAACAATGAAACTGGTGAAAGGGACAAATACCTAGAAACATACCCGAACTAAGTAGGGGTGGTTGTTGTTATGTGCCGCTCAGTAGACTACAATTCATATGACCCAATGAACAATGGCTCTGAACTTTGCTCTATCCTGAAACAACCTCATTGTCTCTGACATACCTTACCCCACTGCCACAGGCATCTTTTTCTCCTGCGCTGATCCTCTACCTTTCCAAGCATGATGTCCTTATCCAAGGACTGACCCCTCCTGGCCACATGCCCAAAGTATGTGAGATCGAATTTCAAAATCTTTACCTTCAAGGAGATACCTGGTTTTACCCTCTCCAGGACAGATCTGTTTGTTCTCTTGCCAGTCAATGGCATGTTCAGTATTCTGCTCCAGCACGACAACTCAAAGACGTTCATTCTTCTTCAGTAATCCTTAGTAATTGTCCAGCTCTCAGATGTATATATAGCAAGCAACTGGGAAGACAATTGGATCAGGCACACCTTAGTCTCTAGACTGACATTACTGCTTTGTAGCAGTCTGGAAAGGTCTCTGACAGCAGATTAAAAAAACAAAACAAAACAAAAAACCCTCATCTTTTGATGTCCTGACTGCTGGTGCCAAGGATGTTGGCTGTAGATCCAAGCAAGATGAAATCATTAACAACTTCAACCCTTTCTCCATCTATCATGATGCTGCCTCTTGACCCAGTGGTGAGAATTTTTGTTTCCTTTATGTTGAGCTTCAATCCATGTTGAAGGCTGCAGTCTTTGACCTTCTGCAACGAATGCTTAAGTCCTTCTCAGTTTTGACAAAGAAGTTTGTGTCATCTGCATAATTCAGGTTGTTGATAAGTCTTCCTCCAAATTCTTTGTCATAAAGTTCAGCCTCTCAAATGACTTTTCACCATACAGATTGAAAAAGTATGGAGAAAGGATACATTCCTGATGCACTCCTGTCTGGATTTTGAACTGTGCGGTATTCCCTTGCTCCATTTGTGCAGCAGCTTTTGGTGTAGATATAAGTTTCAGTGCCAGCCACACTTTGTTGTAATCCACTAGTCAAATGCCTTTGTATGTTGTTGTTGTTATGTGCCGTCGAGTCGCTTGCGACTCATAGTGACCCTATGTACAACAGCCCTAAACTCTGCTCTGTCCTGTGCCAATCACACCATCTCCGATAAACCCATCCCGATTACCCCAGTCACTGAATCAATCCACCTCATAGAGGGCCTTCCTCTCCTGCACTGTCCCTCCACCCTACCAAGCATGATGTCCCTCTCCAAGGACCGGTCTTTCCTTACAACATGTCCAGAGTATGTTAGATGGAGCCTCAGAATCCTTGCCTCCAAGGAGCCGCCTGGTTTAACCCTTTCCAGGATGAATCTGTTTGTTTTCCTAGCAGTCCATGGTATTCTCAATACTCTTCTCCAGCACCAAAGCTCAAAGGCATCAATTCTCCTTCTATCCTCCTTAGTCATTGTCCAACTGTCTGATGTATAACAAGTGATTGCAAAGACCATGGCCTGTATCAGACACACCTTAGTCTCCAGAGAGACACCATTGCTCCTCAGTACTTTGGAGAGATCTCTAACAGCAGACTTTCCCATGGCAATACATCTTTTAATTTCCCAGCTACTGGTGCCAAAAGTGTTGACTGTGGAGCCAAGCAAACTAAAGCTGTGAACAATCTCAGTCTCTTCACCATCCATCCTCATGCTGCCAGTTGGCCCAGTGGTGAGAATCTTTGTCTTCTTGACATTGAGCCTCAAGCCATATTGGAGGCTGCAATCCTTGACCCTCTGCAGCAAGCACTTCAGGTCCTCCTCAGTTTCAACAAGCAGGATTGTGTCATCTGCATAATGCAGATTGTTGATAAATTGTCCACCAATCTTGACCCCAAATTTCTCCTCATAAAGCCCAGCCTCCCAGATAATCTGTTCTGCATACAGGTTGAAAAGGTATGGAGACAGGACACATCCCTGGTGTACGCCCTTCCTAATTTTGAACCATGCAGTGTTTCCTTGCTCTGTTCTGACAACTGCCTCTTGGTTCAAGTATACGTTTCGCATTAGAACTATCAAGTGTTCTGGTATTCCCATTCTCCTCAGAGTCAGCCACAGTTTTTTATGTTCCACACCATCAAACGCCTTTGCATAGTCAATGAAACACAGATATACATTCCTCTAGTATTCCCTGCTTTCAGCTAAGATCCACCTAACATTAGCTACAATATCCCTAGTACCATGACCCCCTTCCAAACCCAGCCTGGACTTCTGGTAGTTCTCTGCTGATGTGCTGTTCCAGTCATTTTTGGATAATCTTCAGCAGAATCTTGCGTGCATATTGTTCTATAGTTTCCACACTCTGTTTGGTCAACCGTCTTTGGGTTGGGAACAGATATAGATATCTTCCAACGGCCTTTGTATAGTTGATAAAATACAAATAGACAACCTTCTGGTATTCTCTTCTTTCGGTCAAGATTGACATCAGCAATGATATTCTTAGTGCCATGGCCTCTTCTAAATCTAGCTTGTATTTCTGGAAGTTCTCTGTCTGTGTACTACTGTTCTAGTAGTTTTTAAATAATCTGCAAGATTTTGCTGGCAAATTATACAAAAATACAAAGCAAAGTAGTTTTTCATTCAACCACTCAGACACCTCCCCATATCTCTGTTGTTGTTGTTAGATGCTGTCGAGTCAAATATGACTCATAGCAACCCTATAAACAACAGGTCTGAACTCAGTCCTATACTGTGCCATCCTTATACGTTCTGACACACTAGTCCATTGAGGCAGTCACCGTGTTGATCCAACTGGTTAAGGATCTTCTCCTTGGCCAACCCTCCACTCTCCAAGAATAGCCCCTCCAAACAACATGCCTGAAGTATGGGAGGCTTCAGAGCTGCTATACATGGGGTCTCTATGGGTCACAGGCAACTCAGCGGCACTTAACAACAATAACAACAATAGTATCTGCTTGTTTTCTGCCCTTTGGGTTATTTACAGGATATATGTGTAAGTAGGTTTCTTATTTTTACGTGACTATAATTCTGTATTATTTTAAATTCTAAATTCATTGATACACATGATGTTTATGGGAGCAAGGGAGCTTTAGTGGTCTAGTGACAAGAACCTGCACAATAATCCCCAAAGTACGCTTTTAAACTGCTGTGATGTTTGCTCAGTATCAGCTTCCAGCCTCTGATGCCATGCCCTTCTCTCACTTTCAAGAAATTTTATCAGCATACATGTGAGTCAGAGTTATACATAATGTGGGCAACTAAAATAAATTACTTGTAAAAAATATTTTTTGCTTGCATGTGATATTAGTGATATTGTTTTATAATTTCTACTTTTATGTTCACTCACCTTTTTTGGGAATAGTACTAAATACAGATCTCTTCCAGTCAGTTGGCCAGGTAATTGTCCTCCCGATTTCTTGACACAACCTGGTGAACACATCCAGTGCTGTATCTGTTGAAACATGTCAACTGGTATCCCATCAACTCCTGGGGCCTCATTTTCTGCCAGTTCTTTCAGAGAAGCTTGAACTTCTTTATTACCATTGCTTCCTGATCATCTGCTACTTCCTGAAATGGTTCTAGGTCAGACAATTCTTTTTGGTAGACTGATTCTGTGTATTCCTTCCATCTTTTTTGATTTCCTGGATCATTCAATATTTTGCCCATAGTGTTTAAGTATTGCAGCTCAAGGCTTGAATTTGCACTTCAGTTCCTTCATTTTGGGCAGTACCAAACGAATTCTTCCCTTTTTATTTTCTGACTCTATCTCTTTGCACATTTTTATATAATACTTGCTTTATTCTCACGAGCTCCCCTTTGAACTCATCTGTTCAACCCTTTTAACTTCCTCATTTCTTCCCTTTGTTTTGGCTTCTTGGCATGTTAGTGCAATATTCAGAGTCTCTTCTGAAATCCATTTTGGTATTTTCTTCCTTCTCTGTCTTTGTAGTGACCTTTTGATTTCTTTATGGATGATATTCTTTATATCATCCCACAGCAAAATCTAAATTGGTCAATACATGTGAAGAGATTGAATTAAACATCAAAACTTCCCAACAACATCAAAAAGCCTAACTCACATGGTCTTCTTGGGGAGTTTTACCAAATATGGAAAGAAAAATTAACATCAACCCTATTCAAACTCTTCTAAGACATAAGAGAGGAAAGAACACTCCCTAACACAGTCTATGAAGAAGACAGCATTATCTTAATATGAAAGTCAGATAAAGATACCAGCAGAAAAGATGACATGAACATGCTCATCACAATTCTAGCAAATAGAATTACATATTAACATATTAATAAAATTAGCATAACAACATATTAATAAAATTGTATCATGACCAAATATGATTTATTCATTTGGAATAAATGCAAGAGAGATTCAAAATGAGAAAATCAATCAATGTAATACAACATAGTAAAGCAAGGGGAAGAACTACATGCACATCTTATTTGGTGTATAACATCCTTTCTTGATTGAAACTCTATAAACTATGGAAAATTCCTTAATATGCATAAGGGCATTTATGCAAAACCAACAATTAACATTATACTTAATGGAGAAAGTTTTCTCAGTGAGGATGTTGTTGTTGTTGTTGTTATGTGCTGTCGAGTCACTTGCGACTCATAGCAACCCTATGTACAACAACACTAAACCGTGCTCTATCCTGTGCCAATCTCACTGCCTCCAAAACACCCATCCCAATTACCCCAGTCACTGAATCAGTCCACCTCATAGAGGGTCTTCCCCTTCTGTGCCATCCTTCCACCCTCCCAAGCATGATGTCCCTCCCCAAGGACATCTCCCTCCAAGGACATCTTCCTCCTTATGACATGTCTAAAGTATGTCAGACGAAGCCTCAGAATCTTTGCCTCCAAGGAGCAGCCTGGTTTAACCCTCTCCAGGATGAATCTGTTTGTTTTCTTGGCAGTCCAGGGTATATTCAATACTCTTCTCCAGCACCACAGCCCAAAGGCATCAATTCTCCTTCTATCCTCCTTAGTCATTGTCCAACTCTCTGATGCATAACAAGTGATTGCGAAGACCATAGCCTGTATCGGACACACCTTAGTCTCCAGAGTGACACCATTGCTCTTCAGTACTTCAGAGAGGTCCCTAACAGCAGACTTTCCCATCGCAATACATTTTTTTATTTCCTGGCTACTGGTGCCAAGAGTGTTGACCGTTGAGCCAAGCAGACTAAAGTTGTTAAGGACGCCCGCTCTCCCAGATACTCAATATTATACTAGAAGCTCTACCCAGAACAGCAAAACAACAAAAAGAAATAAAGCATATTCAACATGGAAAGGAAGAAGTAAAACCACCTTGATTTGCAGATAGCATGGTCTCTAGACATAGAATATGCCTAAAGATTTTTAACAGAAACAAGAAAGCTGCTAGAACTAGCAGATTAATTCATCAGTGATACAGGCCACAAGATCAATACACAGAAATCAGTTGTTTTTCTTTATACCAACAAAGAGAAATTTGATAAGGAAAGCAGGTAAGTAATACTATTTACTATTTAAAAAACCCAACAACACAAGAACAACTCATTCCCATGGGAGGGGACTGGCTGCATCTCCCTCACAGTGGATTCATAATGCTGAGAAGGCATGACCTATGATTGAGCCCTCCCACATCCCCTCACTGGATCCTCATACTCATTCTACAAACATGGTATATCAGTATTTGTCCCCATGAGACTTAGTTCAGTTAGCATAATGCTCTTAATTATAGGGGTCACACACACAATTGGATGGGTGGAGGGACTGATGGGTAAATGAAAGGGGAAATACCTGGTGTGAAAAACAATGTATATGAATTTTATGAACTTTGTATGTAAACCAGTATAAATTTTTTAAAAAATTAATTTGCTATGTAAAAAAAAAAAAAAAGGCATGACCTATGGGTTAGTTAGCAGTGCAATTCCCTACTGCCTGCACCAACAGGGCAAAATGTCTACAGAATAAATATATGACCTCATACAATGAAATCTTAAAATACTCCTAAAAGAGGCCTATATAAATAAAAGGACACTCCGTGCTCATGTATTAAAAGACTTAATATTGTGAAAATGTTCACTCCTGAGACACGATCTATAAACACAATGCAATCCCGATCAAAATTTCAATCGCTTTCTTTAGTAAAATGGAAAAACTAATCTCCAAATGTGTAAAGGAAAGAAGTCACTAACAGCTACTTGTGAAAAAGAACAAAGTAGGAACCTCACACTTTCCAACTTCAAAAGTGACTTTACAACTTCAGTAATCAAAACAACCTCATACTGGTTCAATAATAGACATAGGGGGCAAATGGACAGACTTGAGAGTCCAGAGATAAATCTATCCATCTGCAGACAAAGGCTTTCTATAGAAAGTCAGAGTCTATTCAACGGAAAAGAAACAGTGTCTTCAGCAAACAAATGGTGCTTGGGAAAACCAGATGTCCACATGCAGGAAAAGGAAATAGCATTCACACTGTACACCAAAAAAACCCCAAAAAAATGCTTCAGTGTCAAAGCTAAAGCTATAAAGTTTTGGAAGAAAACAGGAGCAAAATTGTAAGGCCTGCTTTCTTCCCCCTTAATGTTAGATTATCAAACACAACTGCAGTTACACACATAACAAAATTTAATAACTGGAACCTCATAAAAGTTTAAGTTATGCTCATCAAATGATTTTTTTCAGAAGAGTAAGAAGACTGGGAGGATATTCTTAGGAACAATAAATTTGATAAGTCTAATTTCAAATATGGAGATATATACATAACTTCTACAACTTTTTTGTCCTTGTCAAAATATATGATATGTAATTTTATTGTTTTGTCATTTAATAAGTCAGTTAATGTATAAAGTCACCCAATTATTTTTATTTCCAGCAAATGTATTATCTACATACCTAAAAGAATGAGTTCTTTCTGATGGGCTAATAATAAAATGAGTTTTCCCACCCTTGGCCATCCCATCTTTAGTCCCACTCCTCAGGGATGCTTATTTTGAACAATTTTTTTCTAGTATTATTGTTC
This sequence comes from Elephantulus edwardii, assembly GCF_000299155.1. Classification (NCBI taxonomy): domain Eukaryota; kingdom Metazoa; phylum Chordata; class Mammalia; order Macroscelidea; family Macroscelididae; genus Elephantulus; species Elephantulus edwardii. The sequence continues at coordinate 4,454,598 of NW_006399983.1, forward strand.
GTATCAATGCATAATATACTGCTGTGTCATAAGTTGCCAGCATTAGATAAAATCCATTCATTTCCTGCTATGGTTAGCTTAAGATTCAGTGCAATTATACACTACATTATAATGTATGGTCACATAACCATATAGTTATAACCCTTTTTTGATAGTTATATTATTTTAAATTCTTCTGTTAGTTACGTTTCTATCATTGAATGAGAAAATCTCTAATTCACACAGCTTAACAAAAAAAAGACAAATAACCCAATCAAAAAATGGGCAAATTACAGAAATAAGTGCTTTTCCAAAAGGGCATTCAAGCAACCAACAAACACATAAAAAGATTCTCGCTGCCCTTTTCCTTTCCACTGTCGTGGAATAGGCTCCAGCATATAGTAACCTTAAACAGGCTCCCAAGGCCACAGATCTCAAAGGGAGGACTCTGCCTACCTTCCTGTCAAGGAGCAGTATACAGATATGAAACACTTAACTTTAAGTTAGCACAACATGTAACACGTCATCCTCACTACAATGAGGTATTAACTACCTTTGTCTGACACTGATCAAAAAAACAGAAAAGAACAAACAGTTAATGAGGATATGGGGAGATTAGAACCCTTATGCTATGTTTGTAGACATGTAAAATGGTATAACCTCTGTGGAAAATAGGGTGATTCCTAAAAGAAATTTAAAATAGAGCTACATTATGATCCAGCAATTCCACTTGTAACTAGAAATCTAATACAAGGGGCACAAACACACAGGCACACATTTATGAAATTATTAATTACTGCATAACAGTAACAAGAAAAATGGAAATAACATTAAGTACCAAGCAACAGATGATTGAATACACATGCATACAATGGAATACTACTTAGTCATAATGCAAATAATGAGTTCTCAGAATGCCTTGCAATGTGGATGAACCTAGAGAACACTATATGGAGTGAAATTATTTAATCACAAAAGACAAATATTGTATGATCTCATTGGAAATTACCAGTATATAGAGAGAGACCAGTATTCATTGGTGGTTACCAGGAGTGAAACCAAGGGGGGATTACTCTCTTGATAGTCACTTTTTGGGATGGGAACAAATATGGATCTCTTCCAGTCAGTTGGCCAGCTAGTTGTCCTCCAGATTCCTTGGCACAATCTGCTGCACGTCCAGGGCAGCATCTGTTTGTTGAAATATGTCAATTGGTATTCCATCAATTTCTGGGCCTTATTCCATCTGAGAGTGTGGAAATTATCAGACAACATCACTAATATCACATGCAAGCAAAATCCTGCTGAAAATTATCTGAAAACAACTGGAACAGTACATTAATAGAGAACTATCACAAATGCAAACTGGGTTTAGAAGAAAGAGGTCATGGCACTAGATATATTATCACCAAAGTCAGGCGGATCTTGGCCGAAACAAAGAGTTCCAGAGGAATGTCTGTGTTTTATTGATTATGTATGCAAAGGTCTTTGGCTGAGTGGATCACAACAAATTGTGGCTAACCTTGAGGAGAATGGGAATCCCAGAACACTTGATTGTGCTCGTGCAAAACCTATACTCAGACCAGGAAGCAGTCCTCAGCACACAGCAGGGAAATACTGCCTGGTTCAAAATCAGGAAAGGAGTATAGCAGGGATGTGTTCTGTCTTTATTTATACCTTTTCAGTCTATATGCAGAACAGATCATCCAGGAGGCTGAGATTTATGAGGAGAAACAAGGAATCAGGATTGGAGGAAGACTCACCAACAACCTGTGTTACGTAGATGACACAATTTTGCTTGCTAAAACTGAGGAGCACCTGACGTGCTTGCTGTAGAAGGTCAAGGATTGCCATCTTCAATATAGATTGAAGCTCAGTATCAAGAAAACAAAGGTTCTCACAGGGCCAATTGGCATCACCATGATAGATGGAGAAGAGATTGAAGTTGAGAACAATTACAACTTGCTCAGCTCCACAATCAATACTCTTAGCACTAGCAGTCAGGAAATCAAAAGACAAATTGCACTGGAAAAATTTGCTGCCAGGGACATCTCCAGAGTGCTGAGAAGCAGAGCTATCAGTTTGGAGACTAAGGTGCACCAGGCCATGATCTTCACAATTACTTGCTATGTATGCATCAGAGAGCTGGACAATGACTAAGGATGACAGAAGAAGAATCAATGTCTTTCAGTTGTGGTACTGGAGAAGGATCTTGAATATACCATGGACTGCCAAGAAAACAAATAAGTCTGTCTTGAGAAGGATGAAATCAAGTTTCTCCTTAGAGGCTAGGATTTTTAATCTCTTTCTACATACTTGGGGCACATGGCCAGGAGGAACTGGTCCTTGAATAAAGACATCATGCTTGAAGGGTGGAGGGACAGATTAGGAGAGGAAGACCCCAGATGAAATAAATTAATACAGTAATTGGGGAAATGGGGGTAGGTATGTATGTGTCAATGAGACTGGCTCAGGACAGGGCAGGCTCCAGAGCTCTTGTACAGAGGGTTGCTGTGAGTTGCAGGCAACTGGACAGCATGTAACAACAACAGTCACTTTTTGTTGTTACTGTGGTGTTATGTGCGTGGAATCAGAGCTGACTCATCACTGAGCCTCTAGCACATTCTCAGAGGCAGTAAACAATACAGAAGGAAACTACCCTTCTTTCACCCAAGGAGAAACTGGTGGATTCAAACTGCCTCAGGGTTGAAAGCGCAACTTACCAACTAGGTCAACTAGACTCCCTTTTTGTTTATAGTTATCAGAAAAAAAATAAAATATAGGTGAAGTTGACGAATTAGTCAAAACAGTTTGACTAATATAATCAGGGCCACTGAGTTATAGATTTGTAAGTGCTATATTATATGTCACTTTTTCAACAACCACCATAAGTATAATTAAATGCTTGCAAGTGGCCATTAAGATACAACTGTGGATCTCTGTTCCTCCAAAGCAAAAGATGAAGAAGGAGACCCAAGAATGAGAGAAGGAACCTTTTTCCAGCACTGATGGGCGAGGCTCTGGTTTTCTTGTTCATAAGTTGTGCTGCTAACCCAAACCCCACACATTTCTACTAGTTCAGATCCGCCAGTGGCTCCTCCCATGCTTTTTTACAGCCTCAGAAACTCGGTGGAGGTTCAGCTACGAGTCAGTCAGACTTGATGACATTGAGGAGTTTGTGTTTGGTTTTTTTAACTATTATTTTGTGGGAGTTTTTATTCATATTGTGTTTCTTATTATCATTCCCATACATTGTCTTATAAAATTAATCACCATTGATCTATGCCATCTATTACCCCATCTTTTCAGATTCCCACTCGAACATTCCTAATTCCTTCACTTCCTCCCCCTACTCCCCAAACTGCTGGCTTGTTATTTCCCCTCCCCCACCTCTAGTCCCCCTGCCACCTCCCCTTCCTTCTTTGGCTATCCATACATACTTTACGAGTCATCCTTCTGTTTTTACAATAATGGTCTTATGCCATATTTGTCTTTATGCCCCTTAGTTTAGTCAGTATGTTGTGCTACATTCACATGATGTAATATTACACAGGACACAGGAACAACAATTTTGAAAACTACCATATAACACCGAAGAGGCTAGAGAGCATTTTGCTGAGTGAACTAACTCAGACAATGAGTTTCGAGTTGAGAACTTTCTCCTGCACCTTGAAACCAGAAAAGCTAGATTGTATCCAGATATCACTACCGAACATTCTGATTAGGATCAACAGTTGGATCTTGATAGAAAAAGATAAAAGCATGGAACAGAGTTCAAAGCTTACAAAGAATCTATATGAAGTAGATCAACTGAGAGCAGAGGAATCCCTGAGAACTTGCCTTGACTTACTCATTAAAGCTGGAACCCAAATGACTCGCTGAAGTCATCTTTTAACTAAATAACAGGTTAACCTAAAAAGCACTAAGTGTCACCCTTGATTTCTGCACTCTTTAGAAAAGTGTATGATACTAAATGTATAACAGTTACTCTAAAGCATGGACTAGAAGGTTGATGGCCAATGTGACCAACTTAATGAGAATAGAACAACTAGGAGGGAAATAATGTTGAGAATATTGGCACAACATAAAGAATGTGACCAATATCACTGAAAAACACATGTGAAATTATTTTCTGTGTATACATTCACAAAAAAACCCACAACAACCCACAGTAACATCTTTAAGGGCTATTATGTGAAACTTGAAAACATAGTACTGAATTAAATCAGTCAATCATTGTTGTTGTTGTTGGTGTTGTTATGTGCCGTCAAGTCGTTTGCGACTCATAGCGACCCTATGTACAACAGCTCTAAACCATGCTCTATCCTGTGCCAATCTCATTGCCTCTGACATACCCATCCCAATTACCCCAGTCACTGAATCAATCCACCTCATAGAGGGTCTTCCCCTCCTGCGCTGTCCCTC
>NW_006399983.1:4460183-4471316 GCF_000299155.1 Elephantulus edwardii
ATGGTCTTCACAATCACTTGTTATGCATCAGAGAGTTGGACAATGGCCAGGGAGGATAGAAGGAGAATTGATGCCTTTGAGCTGTGGTGCTGAAGAAGAGTATTGAGGGTACCATGGACTGCTAGAAAAACAAACAGGTTCTGCCTGGAGAGGGTTAAACCGGCCGCCTTCCTGGCAGCAAGGATTCTGAGGCTCCGTCTAACATACTTTGGATATGTTGTGAGGAGGGACTGGTCCTTGGAGAAGGACATCATGCTTGGTAGGGTGGAGGGACAGTGCAGGAGAGGAAGGCCCTCTACAAGGTGGATTGATTCGGTGACTGGGGTAATTGGGATGGGAGTGTCAGAGACAGTGCAATTGGCACAGGACAGAGCAGAGTTTAGGGCTGCTGTATATAGGGTCGCTATGCGTCGCAAACGACTTGACGGCACATAACAACAACAACACACTTAAGTGAGATTAGGTTTTGTCAGTCAGTGAGACTGGCTAGGATAGGGCAGCATTCAAAGCTGTTATATGTTGGGTCGCTTTGAGTCACGGGGGATTCAAATGCACATAACAATACCACACTTAGATAAAATAGCCAGACTACCTAAGTGTATATAGACTAAGGTCTATCAGGGATTGGGGAAGAGGTGAGGGGCTTAGAGGACACTGAGATTCAATTTTGGGTAATGAGAAAATTTGAAAATAGATGGTGGTGATAGTTGAACAACATAACATCATCAAGGTCACTGAATTGTCATACATGTTAAAAATGTTGAAATGACAAATGTTTTAGTGCTGTCAGGAGAAAGCTCTTGCCATCAACCAGGCTCCCTGGGAGGTTCAGATCCATGGTTTAAATACACCAGTCACTCCACAGGAGAAAGTTCTAGCACTCAGTATCCATGAAGTGTTACAGCATTGGAAGCCCTAGGGGGTCATTCGCCTTTATCCTTTGGGGTCTCTAGGAGTCAGAATCCTCTCTAGGGCATCCGATTTTGCCTCTGTGCATTGTTTGTAGCTGTGGTCTTAGAGCCCCAAGCACCAACTGCTTTAGCTGCTCAAGAGATGCTCTTTGCAAATGGAGGTTTCAGACGGCCCCCCAGACTTGGAGAGGGGCCTGTGATTAAACTATTAACCGGTTTGTCTTTTAAAGGAATAGAAATCTATAGGAAAGAGAAAGTATTGCCTTATATTTTACCACAGAGGAATTATGGAAACATTTGGTTTTAGGAATAAACACAGTGGTTATGATCATTCATAGACGGATTGCCTTGCTTTTGTGGCTATAACAACAACCAAGACTGCCACAGTGGAACAGAAATTTCTTTCCTCACAGTTCTTAAGGGAAGAAAGCTAAATCAAGGCCTCAGTCATCTCCATTCCTTCCTTGAGTGGCTCCACTGCTTTCCAGTGTTGCTGATGTTCCTGACGTGGTGACTGTTCTCACATGGCGCCCCTCTTCTCTTCCATGTGTATCTCTGTGTGTCTGTACTATTCTATTGTAAGGGCCCGCCCAAAAGAGGTGAGGGCCCATTCCATGCTGTTAAAGTTTAATTAAGAGGACAAAAGAAATCATTCATTTAGGTCATATTTATGGGTAAAAGGATTAGGACTTACACAGGTTTTAGGGAGACACTTTTCAACTCCTAAGAGTCCTCATATTCACAACAGGTGTTCACATAGTGTCATACAGACACTGCTTCTCCCAAAGATTTCTCTACAGTCCTGACACTAAGAAAGCAGGACTTTAGAATGAACTGTTTTTTCTCAAGAATTGGTTGTGGGTGGTTTTTTTGGTTTAAGTTTGGGGGGAACAGTTGGTTTGTGGGGTTTTTTTTAAAATGCTGTGGTTTTGGGGGTTTTTGTAGTTGTTGTTGACTTTTGTTTTGTGACCAATTAAGTAGAGATGTTAACAATTACAAAGGGTCCAGGCCAAAGGAATTTGGTAGGCTCTGAATAAAACAAATATAAGATAGTTTTGTTTTATATTTTGGAGTAGACCCAGCTATTCATCTGCTTGGAATATACCCTGAGAAAATGAGAACTGAGGCACAAATGGAGATTTGTACACCAATGTTCATAGCAGTGTTATTCACCATTACAAGAACATGGAAACAGCCCAAATGTCCAACCACAAACGAATGGATTGAGAAATTATGGTACATTCACACAATGGAATGCTATGCAGCAAACAGGAGCAATGATTTTGTAAATTATTACCCAGCTTGGGAGGGATTGGAGAGAGCATTATGCTGAGTGAACTCAGTCCCACAAGGATAAATATTGTATAAAACCTTTATTATAGAATGAGTATAAGGATCCAAAATGGGTGGGAGAGGTTGGAAGCAGAAGGATAAGGGTGTGCAGGTTAATCATGGGGTTATACAATTTGATGGGTGAGGGATGAGGGAAATTGAAAGAATTTGTTCTTGAAAACAATGTATTAGAATTTTGTAAATAAACTATTACAAAAAAAATTTTAAAGCAATTGATGATACAAGAAATGGGCAGGGAAAAAAAGAAAAAGTGTCGTTTTATCTAGAATTTGATCACAGAGTCTTCCTTGCTATTCTCCTTAATTCATTGCTGTCCGGGCTTAACCAGCTCATAGCTGACAATCCAGCAGGTTTTCAGAGGCTGGGGATCACACAGGAGGAGATTTTCCATCTTTCTCCCTCAGAGTCGTTGTGGATTCAAGCCGGCAGAGAGGCATCCCTTCAGGTTAGCTGCACAGCTGTCTGCGGACCGCGCCAGAGCAGTCCTCCTTAGCTCTCACCAGCTTGACATCCCTAGAAACTTAATTTTTTTTTACCCTGAAATGGATACATTTCAGGAAATGCTGACCTCAAGTTTGTAGATATCTTCTTCTTCTCTGAAAAAGGGGACAAATATTCTGTTTCATGAATCTGAAGGGAAAGGTGTTTTTCTCTCTTCTTTCTACTCAGTTTTCTTCTGAAAAATCAATAATTTGTGCTTCTGCCTAAGGCCATGGATGAACCCAACCCCAGGGGCCCAACTATGAGGTAGTTTCTTTTCTTTTTTTCCTTAGTTGTTCCTGCATCAGTCCCAAACGGGAGAAACCTAATAGACAGTACATTCCTAATTTGCACATTCAATTAGAAAAAGCAAAAATCAGTGTCAGAACAAATTGTAATCTTACCATCAGATGTGAGAAAATTTTTAAGAAAGCCAAGTTATAAATTTTAAGTTGTTCTGCTAGCAACAACTAGCAGCTTCTGATTTCCCAAGGGTATTAAAAATTAGATATGGCATATACTTCAGCCTTTAATAAAGTACAGCTTCTCTTTATAGATTGAAACTCGGAGTACAAGAGGCTTCCAGGGCTCTGCTTGTGGCCAGACCCTGCATACTGTGTCTACAGCCCCACACCTCAGTCAATTGTTAATTTAGGTGTTAGAATAGAGTGGCCACTGGGGTCCAGCCTTACTCTTACATTGACCTCATTGACTTCTCCTCACACTGATCCAAACCCTGCCAAGTAGTCCTGAACCCCGTGCATCATGAATTAGATTGGGCAATGATATATAAAATTACTTAAGAGCTAATTTTAAAAAAAATAACAGCACTCACTGCCATGAAGTTCATTCTACATCCTAGCAATCCTGTAGGACAGAGTGAAACCCAAACTGGTTGGAACTGCCTGTGGCTCACCCTCTAGCAGGTCTTCAGAGGCTGTAAATCTCATTGGAAGAGACTCCCCTCTTTTTCGCTCAGAGCAGCTCACAGATTCGAACCACCGGCACTGGGTTGGCAGCACACTCGGCCACCAGAGCTCTCTGAGAACACAGACTATAACTGCCCAGATGGTGTCAAAGATGGCACTTTTTCTGGAAACAAACTCATCTTTCTCCCACTGAGGAGCTGGTGGGATCGAACCACCACCCTTTTGGCTGCCAGCCAAATGCTTGGAACATTGTGACACCAGGACTCTTTAGTTTCATTATTAGATAAAACCAAAACCAACATAAACATCATTTTTAAAAATCTGAAAAACCAACACAAACATTGCTGCAGTGTCAAGTCCAACTCATGGAGACCCCCACTGGCTTTCAGAGGCTTGTCTTATGAGTAGGAGCATGCTCCCTCATCACTCTCCGGCAGAACGAATGGTGGATTTTAATAGCCCGCTTTTTTATCCAACAAGTACCCCGCTGTACCATCAGGGCTCCAGGACCAAATGGAAATCAAATCCACAGCTCTTGACTCAGATGCGTGGGGACCCACCAGTGGGGTCCTGCATTTGTAAATCTTCAGGAGACGACTGCCCGTCTTTCTTTCAGGGAGCAGCTGGTAGATTTGAACTGCTGATCTTAAGTTAGCAGAGTGGCATGTAGCACACCATGCCCCAGAAGCTCTTTATATTTCCATAATCACATCCACATTTAACAAAATTCAAAAGAGCTTTGAGGAGTACAAACAATTTTTTAAAAATATTTTTATTCATTCACCCATCAACAAATGAATGGATAGAGAAGCTGCGGTATATTCAAACAATGGAATACTATAGTGCATTGAAAAACAAGGAACTTATGCTATATTATTCAAAATGGGTGACCCTGGAGGACATTATGCTGAGTGAAGTATCTCAGTCACAAAAGGATAAATACTGCATGGTGCCATTGTTGTAAAACAGGACTGACCTTGGGGTTGCGGGGGAAGACTGAGAAAGATACGTTCAATAATGTATACTGCATTGAAACAGATGAAGGAGAAAACTGTTTAAAGGGATATGTGATTAGGTATTTTTGTCATGACAGGAGTCTAGAGCAAAGGCTACATGGTGGAGTGGACCTGGGGGAGGGTTTGTAAAACAATGAAAGAATTTTTCTTTTACTTTTCCAAGGGGGTAGTGTACTAGGGGGGAGGGTGGGAGGGGAGAAAAGTGCAACAATGAGTGAACGGAAATCCAAAGTCTCTGTAAATTTTTACTGAAATAATAAATTTAAATTTAAAAGAAAAAATATTTTTATTCATTCAATCTCAACTTAAGACAACTGATTATGTTTGAGAATAAGAGTTGTGCTCCATAGATTTTTTTTCCCCCCCAGTGGCTGATTTTTCCCAAGTCAGTCACCAAGTTTTTCTTTTTTTAAATAAAATTTTATATTGTTATTTTAACAAACATTTACAGAGACATTAGATTGTTTTTCATTCATTCATTCATTCTTGCACATTTTACCCCCTCATCTTCCTGGGGTACCTCTATGGATGAACTCGAAACTCCAACTTTTGTGTTCAACTCAACTCATTGCTGTAAGGGTTGGACAACCCATCGCTGAATCTGCAGTGGGTTTTCAGAGGCTGTAAATCACATGAAAAGTGTTGCCCTAATTTCTCCCTCAGAATAGCCGGTGGATTCAAACCACCTGACTTGGGGTCAGTAGCAAAACTCTTCTCTCACCATTTTTACCTAACTGCAACTCTGTAAATACAATTCTTTTGTGCGAGGTGTATTGTTTTATGAGAACATACTTTTAAAGCATGTAACTGACCATTTTAAACTTTCAATTTTTTTTTCCATTTTACAAGGAAATAAATATGAACTTTCTGTCTCCTTTTTTTTCTTAGTATACTGAACTAAAGTTCTCTAATGACACTTGAATTTTTTTACCTGTCTTCCTAACTACAGATTGGCAAACAAACATGTACTATTGCATATACATAAAAACATTTTGCTTAGACTGCAGTATATAGGATTTTTAACATAGCGCTGGCTAAGACATACAGCTTACTTTGTCGTTGTTCTAAGGTGCCATCAAATTGAGTACAACATATAGCGACCCTATGAACAGAAGATCTGATCCCTGTTCTATCCTGCTCCATCCTCACACTTCCTGACACACAGGAGTCCATTGCAGCAGTCACCACGCCAGTCCACCTGGTTGAGGGTTTCTTCGCCTTTGCCGACCCTCCACCTTTCCAAGCATCATGTCCATTTCCAAGGAATAGCACCTCCTGGCAACATGTCAGAGTATGTGAGGTGAAGCCTCATCATTCTTACCTCCAAAGAGCACTCTGCCCTTTCCAAGATGTATCTGTTTGGTTTTTTTGCCATGCAGGGTTTGTTCAGTGCTCTTCTCTAGCACCACAGCTCAAGGCATCAGTTCTTCTTCTGTCATCCTTATTCAGGTTTGTTTGTTCTCTTGGCAGTCCATGGCATGTTTAGTACTCCTCGCCAACAGCACAGTTCAAAGGCTTTGATTCTTCTTTAGTCTTCCTGATCATTGTACAACTTCCAGATGCATAGGAAATAATTGAAAAGACTGTGGCTTTAGTCAGGCACACCTTAGTCTTGAAACTGATAATCCTTGCTCTTCAGCACGTTAGAGAGGTCCTTAACAGTGCATTCTCCCCAATACAATGCATCTTTTCACTTTCTGCTGCTCTCATGGATGCCTAAAATAATTTTAAGACTCTTCCTGGTATAAACGAAGACTTGTACACCAAAGTTCATAGCAACATTATTCACCATCACAAGAACATGGAAACAGCCCAGATGCCCAACCACAATCGAATGGATTGAGAAATTATGGTACATTCATACAATGGAATACAACGCAGCACACACGAGCAATGATTTTGTAAATCACTACCTAACTTGGGAGAGACTGGAGAGTATTATGCTGAGAGAACTCAGTCCCAATAGGACAAATATGGGTACGACCATTATCGTAGAAATAGATAACTAGTAAAACGTGTATGATGACCTAAGGAAGGGAGGGAGCACAGGAGTGAGGCTGCCGAGGTGGGGGGGGGGGGCGGCGTAATCATAGGGTCACACAATTTGATGGGTGGAGGGAGGTGTAGGTTAAGGAAATGGGAACAATCTGGTACGAAAAACAATGTATATGGAATTTGTAAGTAAACGAGAATAAAAGAAAAAGTTTTTTAAAAAAACACCGAAAAGAAAACAAACTCTGCCTGATTTGGAAAAGCAAGTGCTGCATCGCCAGAGGGCCTTCCAAGTCCTCCTGCAAGGTGCTTTTTCTCTCTAATAAATCCTTTGTGTGATAAACCCAGACCTTTACTTCATGATTCTTACTTAGAAAGGGGACAAAAAAAATCCAGATTTGAGGATGATCCTGTAACATCTGCACTGTTTTAACAAAGTCGCCATCAGCTGTGTGGCTATCCAGCACGTAAAATGTAGCTAATGTGACCGAGGAAACAGATTTCTAAGTTTCTAAGTGTAATCAATGCCTTGAATTGTGTTGTATGTGAAGAGTATTGGCTGTTCCGTGGGCTGCAAAAAGAACAAATGAATGTGTCTTAAAGGATGTGCAACCAGAGGGCTCCTTAGAGGCAGGATAGGGAAACTTCTAATCACTTATTTTAGGCATATTTTCAGGAGGAACCAGTTCTTGGAGAGAGACATCCTGCAGGGAGAGGTGGAGGGTCGGAGAAAGAGAAGACGAGCCTCAGTAAGATGGACTGACAGACACAGTGACTGTAACAATGGGCTTGACCCAGCCAGAGATGGTGGTGATGGCGCAGGACAGAGCAGTGTTCCCATCTGTTGTTCACAGGGTCACTGTGAGTTGTCGTTAACTAGACAGCACCTAACAACAGCAGCAATTCATTCACATTTAAACAGACCAATGTGGCAGTGACGGGCAGGTCAGGATGCATGTGGATACTGCGATGTAAGGTCAAAGGCAAGCACTTGCTTTATGTATATTTGCTAAGCCCTGCTCCCCCCAAAAATGTTGTATCTTTTAAAGGCCATGGAGGGGGAAGACATTGAAGGTGCTGTACTAGCCTTACTCACAGCAGAGATTAATTGTTCATAGCATAGCTATGAGTCACAGTCTTGACTATGGTAGGAACTGCCTACACACTGGTCTCTTACCTACATATACACACCAGCTCCCACCCCTTTTATGTGGCTCTGGGCCATTGACCAGACACCATTGTATTAGATCAGCGGCTGTGCCCCCTTTTCTCACTCTGATCGAAGGGCTCTGGTAGCACAAACTCAGTGAAATGACTAATCTAAAGGCTGGTGGTTCAGACCAACTCAGCAGAGCCATGGAAGAAAGGCCTGGCAGTCTGCTTCCATAAAGATTAGAGCCAATAAATCCCTATGGAGCAGTTCTCCTCTGTAACACGTGGGAGTGCCATGAGCTGGGATCCCCCAGAGCAGTGGGCTTGGTGTTTGTTTGATCCCCTCTCTCAGAATTGACTCAGAGTCTCTGTCATGATTGGGAGAAACAAAGTGGCATCAGAACTACTAGGCAATAAGACTGTGTCTTTTTTGTGGGCATAACCCATCATAGAGAAGGATGGGCGTAGAGAACCATCTCCAAGGAGTATTGAACATGGACCATGGGACTCCCAACAGAATAACAGGCCTGGTCTGGAGAGGGTGAACCAAGCTGCTCCTTGGCAGAAAGGATCTCCAAGCTCCATCTCACATACTTTGAGCATGTGGCCAGGCGGGGAGCCAGTCCTTGGAGAAAGACATCATGCTTGGAAGGGTGCAGGGATAGTGCAGGAGAAGGCGGCCCTGGATGGGATGGATTGACACAGTAGCTGGGGTAATGGGGAAACGTGTGTCAGAGACAATGAGGTTGGCTCAGGATAGAGCAGGGTTCAGCACTATTGTAGATAGAGTCACCATAAGTCACAGGCGAGTTGATGGTATGTAACAACAACTGCCTCTATCTGCAACATTTGTTCCCTAGTTCCTTCGTTCACCAGTAGCACTTATTAAAAGCACATCTGCAAATGGATCTCACCTAGAAACCTTTCCCTGACTAATCCCACTTGAATGCAGTCACTTTGTTCTTGTGCAGCTCCACAACGTATAGTCCCAGCATTACGCATAGATTAATGTGCACTTTTACCTACGTTTCTTTGTAGAATGCTCTTAAATCGTCACTCGAGCCTTTCCACAAATACAAACCCAAGCTCCCCAGTTAAACTGCAGACTCCAGATACGAGGACTTTGTTTTCTAGCCATTACATAGTTCTGCAAAAAAACCTGATGTCGCCTTCTGTGTTTGCTGAGCGTGTGAGCAGAGAATGGGAAGGAAGCCAAGGGCATCCATGCACTCCTTTGTATTTGTATTTGTTTAAAATCATGTGTTGCCTGCCACTGCAACCAGAGAATTGCCTGTGAAGGTTCAATAGGTTTAACTATAAATCAGGACTTTTGAAAGAAAGTTAATTATGTGCAAACAGCATGACGACACTTAAATCAGTCCATTAAGAGTCACTGGCCTGAATTATTTGTGATGAGTGTGAGTTTTTTAATAATTCTTTTGCCATGATGGATTGTTTCAGTGACTAGGGTACTAGAGGTAGGTGTGTCAGAAACAATAAGATTGGCACAAGATAAAGCAGGGCATAGGATTGTTGTACATAGGGTTGCTATCAGTCACAAGCGACTTGACAGCACATAACAACAACATGTAGGTATTCCATATAAAGGGAAAATTTATAACTAAAATAACAATCTCCAAAATCAATGGTTGAAGTTGAAACTGAAAGTGATTCCTAGGTTTCTATTAATATTTCATAAAGCCCAGTTGAGCCTCCCACTGCAAACAACCAGAAGATCAGGTTTTAATAAAAAGATGGCACACTGATGGCTCAGTGGTAACTGGCTGCCAACCTAAAAGGCACACAGTTCAAATCCACCAGCTGCTTCATGGGAGAAAGAGAACAGTCTTCCTCTTCTGTGAGTTTAATTGCTTCTGAAAACTTGCTGGAGGGTCAGTTGTGAGTTGGTTCTGACTCAGTGACACACAACAGTGTGAAAGATACCAGTTTTCAGATAATAGATAACAGCAAAAAATATGATGCACAAAAGAAAGAACAAAGTCAAGTGAGCCTTCACCGGCCAAGCTTGCCCTATGGTGCCGAGCCTCGGGGTCCTGATGGAGGAGGAGACGCTGAGCAGAGTTCACGGAGGTCTCGGTGTCCAGAGCATGCAGGACAGATGACCTGGGTGGGACAGAGCTGCCCACGGGAAGAGCTCTGAGAGTTCCAGAGACACACCTGTGACTCTGATCAGCAGGTGAGTGAAAAGAAACTACCCAGAGCTGGAAACAACCATGAGAAAGGAAAAGTGAGAACTCTCAGAGATCACAGGACTGGGAACCATTTATGCTCCATTAGACAGAATAGGAAGGATTAAAAAAATCAGGAAGTCTCAAAAGAATACAAACTTACTGTCCAAAACAAAACAAAATGCCACCAACTAACAGTGACCCTGCATCGAGTTTCTGGAATTGTGAATTGTTAGAGGAGCAGGCTGCTCCACGTTTCTTCAGCAGAAAAACTGGTGAGTTCAGAACACCAGCCATTCGCATAGCAGTCCAACACAAAACTTGCTGTGCTGCCAGGTCTCCTATCAAATTAGTTCTTAAGTACTATCAAGTCAGTACCAGCAGTCCAAAAATAAGGGGTCACACTGCACTGGGAAAATATGCAGTTAGGGACCTCTCTAAATTATTGAAGAATAATGATGTCAGCTTGAGGACTAAGGTGTATCTAATTCACACCATAGTCTTTCTGATCACTTGTTGTGCTTGGAAATGGACAATGAATAAGAATGACAGGAAAAGAATTGAAGTCTTTGAGCTGTGGCGGTGGAGAAAAGCACTGAACATCCCATGGAGGCCAAGAGAACAAATGGATATGTCTTGGAGTGGGTACAGCTGGAGTACTCTTTGGAGGCAAGAATGATGAGGCTTTGCTTCATATACTTCAGCCATGTTGCTAAGAGGGGCTGTTGTTAGGAAAAGGGCATGATGTTGGGAAGGGTGGAGGGTCAATGAAGAAGGGGAAGACCCTCAACCAGGTGGATTGACACAGTGACTGCTGCAATGGGCTCTTGTGTGTCAGGAAGGGTGAGGATGGTGCAGGACAGAATGGGTTCAGATCTTTTGTTCATAGGGTAGCTGTGAGTCATTGTCAACTCGATGGCACCTAACAACTGTCAAGTCAGAACCAACCCAAAGATGACCCTCCAGCAGGTTTTCAGAACCTGTAAATAGCACCTAGGAAATTGGCTATCTTTTCTTTTTTTTTAATTTAAGGATGATTTTTTCCCCTCAATGTTATCCATAATTTATTTTTTTATTTTAATGAATATTTACAGAGATTTGGATTTCCATT
>NW_006399983.1:4471416-4476923 GCF_000299155.1 Elephantulus edwardii
AAAGCAAAAGAAAAACTCCTTCATTGATATACAATCCCTGCCCTCTTCCCGGGTACACTCCGCTATGCAACCTTCACTCTGGACTCTTGTCATAACCGTAATACCCGGTCATATATCACTTTTAAACTGTTCTCTCCCTCATCTGTTCAATGCAGTATAATTTATCCAATTTTTCTCAGTCTCTTCCCAATCCTGATGTCAGTCCCATTCTACAACTATGCAGTATTTGTCCTTCTGTGGCTGAAATACTTCACTCAGCATAATGTCCTCCAAGGCCACCCATTTTGAATAATATTGCATGAGTTCCTTGTTCTTCAATGTAGCACAGTATTCCATTGTGTGAATATACTAGAGCTTCTCAAAATTTCTCCAACAGAGTAAAAAGGAAAGCCATAGATTGAGAAAAAATATTTGGTAATGACATGTCAGATAAGGGATTTATATCTAGAATTTATAAAATACTCAAGCACCACAACAAGAGAAAGGTAAATAACCCAATTGAAAAATATATACAAGAAATGAACAGAAACTTTACCAAAGAAGACATTCAGATGGCAAATAAATACATAAAGAAATGCTCAAAATCCCTAGCTCTTAGAGAGATATCACCTCACCCCAGTAAGAATAGCAAAATTTAACAGAGCAGCAAACAAATGCTGGAGAGGTTGTAGAAAAACTGGAACCCTTATTCACTGTTGGTGGGAGTGTAAAATGGTACAACCATTATGGAAAGCTGTATGGTGCTTTCTCTAAAAGTTGTGAATAGAAATACCATTTGACCCAGCAATTCCTCTACTGGGAATATACCCTAAAGAAACCATAACTGCCACCGAGGCAGATATATGCACACCCATGTTAATTGCGGCTTTGTTTACGATAGCAAAGAACTGGAAACAACCTAAGTGCCCATCAACAAACGAGATTGTCTCTCTTGTTCTTTCAGAGAAGCTGGTGGATTCAAACTGCCTGCCGTTGGGATGGCAGCACAGCTCCTTACCCACTAGGCCACCAGAGCTCAACTTATTTGTGAAGCTAAATTAGATTGAGACTAAAGCTGGTCCCAGTTCATCCTAAGCAAGCTTCAATGCAAGCCTCCCAATGATCTCTTTGAGATTCAAAGTAAATTATAAAGAAAATGTAACCAAAGTTCTCTGGAGATTAGTGTTATGAATTGTTGTTATGTACCATCGAGTTGGACCTAACCCATAGCTGATCCTCCAGCAGGTTTTTAGAGGCAGTTAATCGCATGGGAGATTACCCATGCTTCTTCCAGCTGATAGATTTGTTGGGCTTTCTACCCCTGTTCAGAAACCACTGTAAATAGCAACTGGGACCTTTGAGAAATTGCTAGATGTACTTTGAAGAATCAAAATTAAAATGTTTAAAGATGGCTTTGGGTGTAGATTATTTTCCTCTGGCACATATTAGCTATCTAGCTAACAGTTGAAAGAAAGTCCCTTAAAGATACCTTTATTCACTTGATTCCTTGAGTGAGTCTTTGACTTGGGGACTGTAGCCCTTCTGGGCTTTGGTTTTTGTTGTTTCTAAGATGTTTGCAGATGCCTACAGGGCTACTGCCAAGAATGGAGGAAAATCATGGGCCCCAAGCTCTCGGGGAGGGTTAAACAGACATAGAACCCACTGGTGGTTTAACATCTGTAGTGGAAAGTGATTGGACTTTCTGAAACACTATCAGTAGACAGGTATAGACTCTGACATTATTGGGAGAAGAGACATGTTTTAAGAGAAACAGGCTCTGTAAGTCTTGCAAACAAAAAGTTGGAGAGAGATAGTTGTTGCATTGTTCATCCCTGGAGCTGTGACCTGTCTGCCTGGGTGCATGAACCAGGGGCTATCAGGCTGGTTCAGAGCCATCATGCCTCCTCACTCCTCCTATTCTCATCCTTTTTCCACAGGGGGAGTTGACCATGACCAGCGACATGGAGAACTTACAGAACGCCCTGTTCCTAGACATGGTGCCTGAGCCCTGGGCCCGGAGAGCCTATCCATCTACAGCAGGACTGGCAGCGTGGGTTTTGGATCTCCTCAACCGAATCAAGGAACTGGAGGCCTGGACAGGAGACTTTGCGATGCCCTCCACCGTGTGGCTCACAGGCTTCTTTAACCCTCAGTCCTTCTTGACGGCCATCATGCAATCCATGGCTCGCAAAAATGAGTGGCCGCTGGACCAGATGGCCCTGCAGTGTGACGTAACAAAGAAAAACAGAGAAGAATTCAGGAGCCCTCCTCGGGAAGGGGCCTATGTCCATGGCTTCTTCATGGAAGGTGCCCGGTGGGATACACAGGTAAACCCTGGAGGAAGTGAAAGGGCTTCTTTTTCTTAAAGTGTTACAAGTGTATGATTTACATAGTCTTCATATAGGGTGTGAGGACAAAAAGTGCTCCTGAATGTTTTTACCTAGATAATCTTTCTTTCTTTTAAGCTGTCAAACCATTTTTATGCAGTTAGGTGTGGTCCAATGGGAGCAGAGTGGATTGAAAGAAAAGGTTCAGAACCCAGACTGGCTAAGCTTGACACCTGCTGTTGTTGTTAAGTGCCATCAAGTCGCAGGCAACTCATAGCAACCTATGAAGGAGAGTCCTCGACGCTTGGGTGCCTTTCATCCTCTCTCCAGGTTCATAGGGTTTCCGGAGGCAAGCTATTATGGAAGTGGATGCCACTGCTCCTTCCAAGCTTGTTTTAATCGAGGAGCTCCACCCCACTCTCTGTCAGCATTGGGTAGCCAACCATTAACGCATTTGACACATCAGTGTCACAGTGTTCAGCCTCACAGCAACCAAAAGTGACTGAGGTACGGCATCTTGTACACCAGGGCTATACGACCTAGAGGAATGTCTGAACAAAAACAATGAAAGACTGGCCTGAGGGCCGCTGATTAAAAGTCACCCACCTTTGTCTTGGTATCTTGGTAGCATCGTTTTCTGTCCACTGGGCCAGCTGATCTCTCCCCCCCCCACCCCCGTTGATGTTATTGTTAAATAGTGCAGAAATATTACAGAGACATCAAGGACTGAAGAATGACACCTAGGACACATTTACTAACTCTGTGACCTGGGATGCAGTTTCACCTCCTAAGGTTCCTATTGGGGGAGCTCTGGTGGCCTAATCCATAGGAATTTGTATTGCATTACAACTCTCTAGGTGTTCTAATCCACCAGTGGTCCCTTGAGAGAAAGATGGGCAGAATCCTTCCATGCAATTTTCTGGTTCCTATTTGATGGCAATGGGAAGAGGGGAAGAGAGAAAAAAAAGAGAGGGGTATCTATTTATTCAACTGTTATATAGCTGTAAAAATGAAATAATAGGACACTTGAACAGTGCCTGGCATCTGGAGAGCGTTTAGTCAAGTGTTAACTACCATTTGGAGTCAGTCAATTATATAAGCTGAAAAATTTACCTCTCTGATCCTTCTTGGGGGATCAGTTTGCTCTTTCTTAAAGTCTAGGTGGGCAAGAATCCCTTCTGACTTTTCTATTTTTCTGTAAGAGCAAAAGGGAACAAGTGAATGCCTTTTAAAGTAACATGTGGGGCGGTGGGGAGGAATCCTTCAAAACTGAGTCACTGTGAGATTGGAGAGGCAGTTTTTTCAAGGACAGGGAACTGACAGCCAACCACAGGTGGCTGAGGAAAATGAAATTAATAAGGACGGATAATTCTAGGTCTAATTTACACTTGTTATACATATAACCCAGAAGGAACATGTAATCAAATAGCCTAATTCTCAAGACAACACTAAACTATTTCAAGCAGTCAAAACCAAGAAAATGGGAAGGAAATTGTTCGAAGATCTAGAAGGTCCCAGGAGCCTAAGTAAATATGCATGTGAAAAGTCAGCTGAAAACATATTAAAGTGGAGCAGTGTTCAAACAGCATGAACTTTGAAAAGTAAGTTGCCTGTCCACTCTCCACTTGGATGTTTGCACAAGATTCTGTCAGTGGAGATCACACACAAACTGTATTAGATATACTATAGGCTAAACCATACTCAGAACCAAAGCCAATCTTACAGCCATAAAATTGATTGAAACTCCTAGCAATCCTTTAGCACAGATCAGAACAAGCCTCAAAGGGTTTCCAAGGCCGTAACTCATAAGGAAAGCAGAATCCCTGACCTTTCTCTTCCGACAGCTGATGGATTCAGCTAACAACCTTTTATTTACCAGACACTCTTTAACCACTACACCACCAAGGACCACACCCAGGATCAAAATAAATACAAAATAAAGCCACTAAAATTGGAAACTAAATTCCACTTTAAATAGGAAAGTAGGGAAGAAACTCAGAAGAGCAGTAGTCCTTTGGAGGGGGCACAGAAAGGGTGCTGTTTCTAATGATTAACCTCTCATTTTTCATTACCTTAGGTTTAATAATAATAATTCTTTAAACTTTCAAAACAATATCTGCCCCAAATGAGCTCCTCATGCAAACTTTAAAATGAGTTTTTAAAGATACTTGCTTCATTAGGATGTCAGCAAAAAAAGCGGTAGCTTAAAAACCTAACAGCAATGACCTTCCTTAAAACAGTGAGGATGCTAACTCAGCCTTTTCAGGATTGTGTAAATTAACCAAAGAATCACAAGAATACAGAAAATCTTTTTTTCCAGAGAGACGACTGCACCTCAATAACAGAGCAAGGTTTGTGTCCCTTTAACTTACCCTAGTCCTATTTCTGCACTCCAAGATCTGCAGCAACCATACAGCCCAGCACCCTCACGCCGTGTTGAAAGCCAGCAGCTTAGTAGTCACCGAAAAGCAGAAACATGACTGGAGATATCCTGGCCTCTTCCCAGGAAATTTTCCTCAGAGCCATTTGTCAACAACATTGAAAGGCAAACTGTTTAACAAAGAGAATGCCTGAGGCAGAAAATAACAGTACAGCAAACAATAATTTAGTCAAAGAGCTTTTTTTAAAAATTTGGAAGTTAGATGCCCATAAAATAAAAATAAACAAACTTAACAAAGTTTTACAAAGTTAACATAAATTGACTCCAACTCCTGACAACCCAACAAATTCTAGGCAGAATAATCTAATTTCCAAAGTTGTTACATCATATTATTTTAAATGCCAGGTTTTCTTCTTATCATTTTCACTTATTTTGTGATTTGAATGAAAACTTACAGATCATACTAGTTTTTCATTAAACCGTTCATAGGTATTTTGTTTTATGACATTAGTTATTACACTCACAATGTAACTACACTTTTTCCACATCTACGCTTTGATTCTCATTCATCCTAGTTCTTCTTGTCTTCAGAGTATGATCTTTGGGTAAATGGGTTGTTTTCAGGAGTATATACCTTCCTTATGTTACTGTTCACCTTATAGGCCTATTGTTTAGCTCACAGTTGAACCTCAGTGTTGAGTTCTGTTCTAGGCTTAAAGGATGAGTATGGGCCATAGTCTTGAATGTTCCACTAGTCTCTCTTAGACCAGTAAACTTGGTCGTTTTTATAGTGTTTGAGTGCTGCACTTTCCCCCCCCCCC
>NW_006399983.1:4477023-4507356 GCF_000299155.1 Elephantulus edwardii
TTCATATTTTTGCCCATTCTGTCCACAACCTTTCTCTGTAATCTCTTTTAGAGTGGTCAGCAGTGGTGATTTAAAAAAACAACAACAAAAAAAACCTAAAAGACATGCAAAGAAAAAAAAGTTAAAAATCAATTACAATAAATCAGCTATTTTAAATGTTCAGAAAAAAAGGATTTAAATAATCATACACAAGTATTGTCTCAGGAAAGAGACTAGTAAAGATCTAGAAATAATTTTTTAACAACTCAAATTATAGA
The DNA here is from genome assembly GCF_000299155.1 of Elephantulus edwardii. Taxonomy (NCBI): domain Eukaryota; kingdom Metazoa; phylum Chordata; class Mammalia; order Macroscelidea; family Macroscelididae; genus Elephantulus; species Elephantulus edwardii. The sequence goes on from NW_006399983.1 coordinate 4,477,281, forward strand.
ACTGCAAATTATAGCACCAGAAATTAAAAACTTACTTAGAGGGACCAAGCAGATGATTGTAGTAAGCAGAGGAATTCTCAGACTTAAACACAGGTTAACTGAGATTATCCACTAGTAAGGACACAATGAGAATGAATGAAGAAAGATTATAACAGTGCCACAGAGACCTCTAAAAGCCATATTCAGTATACCAATAAATGCGTAGTGAAGTCCCACAAGGAAAGAGAGAGAAAAGAACAGAAATAATTCTAAGAGGGAAAAAAGCCTCTTCAAACTTGCAGTGGGATGACTAGCTTGTCAGGCCAGCAAGCCTGCCCCTCTCTAGTAGACACATAAAAAAGAAATAGAAACCTACTTAAAGAAAATATTCCAGCACCCTTGTATTTGGAGGAATTTATTGAGACCCAAGTCAGACACAAAAGAGAGAAAAGGCATGCATGAGGAGCAATTTAAAAAATTCTGCAGCTTTGTGAACCTGACCTGAACACGCACCAGGGGGCTGGGCTCAGGACTCTCAAAAGATAGGGATCTTCCCATACTGGACATGTATCATGAAGAAGCAGGACTTCATTTCCCCACTACTCATTGTGGACTAATTGAATGAACTTCCATCTGAAAGGACATTTTTTCCCCTCCTCAAATGTCACATTTAATGTTTTCACCACCATACTTCAAATCTACTTTGTACAAAGTGACCAGTAAGTGTGCCATGGTAATTGACCAACATCTGAGATTGTACCTTTCACATCCATGTCTTCTTGGACTCTTTTGATACTAAATACATTTCTCATTCAAGTAGATTGAAATGCTTCAGTTGGGTTTATTCTCAGGAGCCTCATTAAAAAACAAAACAAAACAAAAACACACACATAAAAAAACAACACCTAAAGTCATTGCACCGTCTTTGTTTAGTAATTCATTGTTTGTTTCATTCACAGCAAATAATTACTTCATTAAAGTTAAAACTTCCAAACATAACTTATTAATAGTCTTCAAATTTGGCTCAGATCAGTCAAGATGAAAAATCTCTGCTAAATACAGATAACTTACAATAACTTTAACAGTTACGTGTCTGTAACACACACCAAGGATTTTCCCTAGACCAATTTTAAGACGATCCTGTATACCTTATACAGGTGAAAAATGATTGTTGATTTTCTTGTCTGTCTTTTAAATATAAAAATTGCAAGAGACATTCACGTTTCAAGTCTCCACACTGGACTTAAAAAAAAAAATCAGCAGCAGCATGTGGAGGTAAACAAGCCAAGCTGTATAACTCCAGGAGGTAGAGGCCCTCAATTTGTGTATACACACACACACACACACACACACACACACACACACAGAAGAATTCAGTGTTCCAACAGAAAAAAGAATTTGTCAAAAAGTAGTAAGTTCTTTACTACTGTGATATTTCAAAACTCTCACAGCTTTGTGAGTAGCACAGTCTTAGAGCCCCTCTCATAGTAAGTAGGCCAATATCCTATATGGCATGGAGAAGCTCATCAGTAGACACAGTAGATGGGAACCAATAATACCAATTTGAATCTGGCACCAAGATGCTCCTCCCATACACAGTGGTGAGAATTTCTATATGAATGTTCTGACAGAGATAAAAGTCCTCTCATGAAAGAGCTATGCCCACTGGTACATCTAGGACTGCCACACCTGTCACCAGACTAGTAGCAACAATGCTCCAACCAATGAATCACATGAATCAAAGATTCTGGTGGATGCTGGGTGGATGATTTTGTTAAGGAACACCCAAGAAAAGTCCAGGCCATACTCTCCATCAGCACACAGTATGTCTAACAATAGCCTACAGTGCTTTAGAGATCCCACCTGGTGATCCTACCCTGCAGGTTACCACACCTGCCACCAACCAAACAATCTAGAGCTATTCTCAACTATGGCCAGGACACACTAGAGACAGCAGAAATCTAAAGGCAAGATTATATAGGAATTCACAGAGTGGCAGAGAAACTTTGAGTCACAGATAATTCCTGATCCACAGAGAATCAGGAACTCAGAAATTCAGTGACCCAGCAGGAAGGTGGCCTACATGTGCAGTTGCTCAAAGATGCCTTCATCAAGTAACAGCAAAGAAAGGCAACAATCTGCCAATCTCAATTTGGGGGCTGTTCCTGTACCACCCTCATTGCAGGCCTCACAGCACACTAGACTAGAATGTCTACACATTGTATTAGAACTAGGTTCACAGTGTTCAGTGTTAGATAGCAACCAATGATAACCACCATCACTCCATCCAAAAGAACTATATAGAACTGTACAGACAATGAGCAAATAATTACATGGACACCCCCTCAACTATCACACATATTCTAGAAGAAAAGAATGTTTAAAATCTACAATAACATCTGCCAAGAAAACGAATAGGTCAGTCTTGGAGACGGAGAAACCAAGTTTCTCCTTGGAGGCTAGGATTTTTAAGCACTATCTCAAATACTTTCAGCATGTGGCCAGGAGTGACCAATCCATGGAGAAGGACATCATGCTTCGAAGGGTGGAGGGACAACATAGGAAAGGAAGACCCTAGATGAGATAGACTGATACAGTAACTAGGGCAATGGGGGTAGGTGTATCAGAGTCAGTAAAACTGGCTCAGGACAAGGCAGGCTTCAGAGCTATTGTACATAGGGTCACTATGAGTCACAGGCAACTTGAAGGCACATAGCAACAACAAAAGCATCATTACAGTGTCCTGGAAGCAACAGACAACATCAAACTCCACAATAAAAGAAAATGTCACACACAAAAAAGGCAAGAAATCAAAATACAGAGTCAAGGATTATTTCAAAAAGAAGAGTTGATGGAATATTCCAAGGACAAATTCAAGACAGTGATGATCAAGAGATAACAAAAGATGGAAGAAATAATTGAAGAACTGCAGCAATCCATAAGCAAAGAACTAGAAGAAATTTTTAAAAATAAAAAATAAAACCAATAGGATATTAAAAACAGTGGGCAAACAATAAATTGTAATCTGGAATAATAAGAGCAGCATTACAAAAGCTATCAACATGTGGAAAGGACAAAAGGAAAGAATTGAAGAAAAAGAATACAGCATCAGCAAAAGGAAAGACAAAGGACAAAGCCCTTAATTAATCCTCTAGCAGAAAAAACAAACAAAAAAAAACCAGAAAAAAGTAAAATGAAGAGGTTGGGGGTTGAGGGTGAAATAACATCAGATGCCATAAAGAGAAATAGCAAGTGTAGCTGGAATTCTAGAACAAGAAGAGCAAGGGAATGGGCACTGAAAAAATGTGGAAGACTTACTAGAAGAAAATTTTCCAGGTATGATGAAAACTTTCCAGGTATGATGAGAAATGAGAAAATACACCACTTAAGAAGCTGAGCTAATCCCAAAAAGGACAGACCACAAAAGAAAAACGCCAAGATATATCACAGTCATATTCTCTAAAACCAAAGAGAAAGATAAAAGACTGAAAGCAGATCTAGAAAAATGAAGAATTACCTATAAAGGATAGTTATCTATAAAGTTCAAGCTCCACTTTCTCATCAGAAACCATGCAAGCAAGAAGGCAGTGGAATGTAATTGACAACATTCTGAAAGAAAATAAGTGCCAACTAGAATCCTGTACTCAGCAGAACTTTCCATTAAATATGACAGAGAAATTGTGAGAAAAATAGAAACTAAGTAAGTGTATGAAAACAAGACCAACATTAAAGAAGTACTAAGGGAAGTTCTTTACACGGAGATAGATTAAGAATGGACCAGTAACAGCACAAAAGTAATGCAAAAAAAATAAAATGGCAGCAAAGAAACCTTGCTTTTCAATAATGACACTGAGTGTGAATGGGTTAAATGCATTCAAAGAGAAAAATAGTAGTAAAATGAATAAGACACCAAACCCATCAATACACTCTAGGTAAGAGACATACCTGAGAAATTAGGATAAAGATAAACTGAAAGTCAAGTGGTGAGGAAAATATACCAAGAAAATAGCAACCCAACACAGCAGGAGTGGTGATATTGAGCTTTGGTAAAATATTTCAAGGTAAAGGCCAGCATACGAGGGGACTTCTGGTGGTAGAGGGACCTAGCCTGACTGATGGACTTGCCTCCCTCAAGTAGGGGCACAATATTATTCTAAAAAAATCCCAGCCACACAATAAGAGAGATGCAAATCAAAACCATCTCACCCCAGTAGCAGTGGCAAAGTTTAATAAAAAAGCAAGCAATAAATGTTGAAGAGGATGTGGCGAGATTGGAACTCTCATAGATTGTTGGTGGAAGTATAAAATGTTACAACCACTCTGGAAGGTAGTTTGGCATTTCCTCAAAAAGCTGAACATAGAAACTCCATGTGACCCAGCTAGGGTCACTGCTAGGAATATACCTCAAGGATATTAGAACTGAGACACAAATGGAGATTTGTACACCAGTGTTCACAGCAACATTATTCACCACTAGAAGAACATAGGAACAGCCCAAATGTCCAACCAGAACTGAATGAATTGAGAAACTGTGGTACATTCACACCTTGTAATACTACACAGCACTCAGAAGCAACAATTTTGAAAAGTACTACCTAACTTGGGAAAGACTGAAGAGCATTAGGCTGAATGAATTAATTCAGTAAAAACAGAAAGATAACTAGTATGGGGACCTTAAGGGGTAAGGGGTACAAGCAGATGGGTGAGGGTGAGCAGGGAGGAAATCACAGGGTTACACAATTTGGTAGGTGGGGAGAGGATGTAAAGGAAATAAGAAAGATAAAGTGGGGACCTGAAAAGATGGAGTAATGATGGGCATAGTTCAATGGTGATTAACTTTATGAAACACAGTGTATGAAAATGATTGTATGATACACAATGTGAAGAAAGGAAAGTGTGAAACACAGTGTATATAAATTTTATATGCAAACCAAAACAAAATTTAAAAAAGGAGAAAAATCCCAGCCATGAGCAAAATGAATACCAGAGGCCTACAGGAAACTAGGAGAAACAAAACTGATTGGGAGAAGGAATAAAAGTGCTTATGAGAAGCTCATAATAAGCACCATAGAATTGCCAGCCAAGCAAAGCCTCTCCCCTACAAGGAAAGAAAGGAAATCATACTGGAACATACAGGAAGACCTTGGAAGATGGAGCACTTTTTTCTCCCCATTCACGAGAAGGAGGATACCAGAGCAAACCTTCACCTAGCCAGGTGAGATGATGTGCAGTCTTACCCAGGGGTGGAGAGGGAGAAAACTTTCAACTTTTATTGTGACATGGTGAGGAGCCAACACCATCTTAAGCCAAACAGGCAGACATCAGAGCAAGACAAAGATTTCTTGAATTCCCACGCTTCCGGAAAGGACTGGCACCTGCACAGAAGTGGGAAGCTGTGTACAAAAATCCCCACAGAAAGAGAAGCCCTTTCAAAAACCACATCCACAGATTGTGGGAACATCAGAAGATACTAACTGACTGGCTTTAAAACATTGGCCTGCATCACCTTCCAGGTACAAGCTCCTGGGTACCTGCCCCATCCATCTACCCCAGCAGTGCTGCATGTCCAGGATACTGTCTTGATGGTCATATCTTAAAGTCATACAGACACAGCAAGTTATCTAAAGACAGACAGTCTTCCACATGAAGAAATGATCAAAATCACTGGAAATAAGAAAGATGCAAATCAAAACCACAATGAGATACCATCTCACCCCAGTAGCCATGGCAAAGTTTAAAAGGACAGCAAGCAATAAATGTTGGAGAGAATGTGGAAAGACAGGAACTCTCATCAGTGAATTCTACTAAACATTCAGAGAAATGTCATCAATCCTACTTAAATTATTTCAAAATGTAGAAAAAAGAACACTCACAGATTCATTCTATGATGCAAGCATAATCCTGATACCAAAACCAAGCTAGACATCACCAAAGAAGAAAACTATAGAACTCTCATGAACAAAAGCCAAGCCAACAGAATCCATAGCATATCAAAAGAATTATTCATCATGATAAAGATGGATTCATAACAGGCATGCAAGGATGGTTCAACAGAACAAAAAAAATCAATGTAACCCATCATACCAATAAAACAAGGACAAGAATGACATGAAAGGGCTTTCAACAACATCTAACACACCTTACTGATTAAAAACTCAACAAAAAAAGGAATAAAAGGGAATTTCCTCATCATAATTAAGAGCACATATGCAAAACCAATAGCCAACATCATTCTCAATGGAGAGAGACAAAAGAGACCATACAAGGATGCTCACTATCACAACTCCTAATCAATAATGTCTTGAAAGTGATGGAGCATTAAAGCAAGAGAAGGAAACAGAAGACATCTACTTTGACAAAAAGGAGATAAAACTATATCTACATGTAGATGGTATGATTGTTTGTGTGCATATGTATATATGTGTGTGTATCCCTAAAAATTCAACAAAAAACACCTGTTAGACCTTGTAGACCAATTCATTAGAGTGGCAGAATACAAAATAAACACACTAATATCAGTCCAGTCACCCATTATTATCACTGCATCTTGACTGCATGTTCGATCAATCTCCGATTGTAAAAGCTGGTAAAAATCTTCTATCACCTCTTCCTTGGCTCTGGTTGTTGGTGCATATATTTGAATGATAGTGGTATTCACTGGACTTCCTTGTATGCGTATAGATATTATCCTGTCACTGACAATATTGTACTTCAAGACAGATCTAGCAATGACTTTTTAAACAATGAAAGCAACTCCATTTTTCCTCACCTTTTCATCTCCAGAGTAATATATCATATGGTCATCCAACTCAAAATGCCCCATGCCAGTCCATCTCATCTCACCAATGCCTAGTATATCAATATTTATGCGTTCCATTTCTTCCTTAACAATATCTAATTTTCCTACATTCATGGTTCTCACATTCCATGTCCCAATCACCAGTGTCTGCTTACAACTGTTCCTCTTCCTTTGTATTTCCATACTTGAAAACTCAACCTCCTTTGCCATTTCTGTTATCTAAATGTGTTCTGTTGTACACAGAATTTTCAGAGGCCTGCTATTTCAGAAGTGGATGGCCAATCCTTCTTCCAACAACAACAACAGCAATATCAGTCCAATTTATCAACAGAAGAAAAAAACACGCTAAAAAGAAAACAAGAAAAGGAATACCATTCACAATAGCCAACGACAAGAATAAATATTTAGGAATAAACATAACTAGAGAGCTCTGGTCATCTAGTAGCAAGAAGCTGTACTGCAATCCCAAAGGCACCTGGTTTGAGGCCACCAGTTGCTCTGTAGGAGAAGGATGGGCAATCTCCCCTGTGATTAACTGCCTCTGAAAACCCACCAGAGGGCCGGCTATGGGTCGGTTCTGACTTGACAGTACAGAACAACCGAGACACAAAAGATCACATTCCATGCTCATGGATAGGAAGATACAATGTGGTGAAAATGACAGACTTACCAAAAGCAATTTACAGGTTTACTGTAACTTCAATATCATTCTTCAAAAAGATAGAAAAGGTAAGTTCCAATTTTATTTGGGAAGGAAATACTGAGTAAGCAAAGCTCTTCTTCTTTTTGTAAATAGTCCAACAACACGGTGCCTGTTGGAGACACAATATGGATTTAAATACACAAATGGATTTAAAGTTAACAGAAAAACAGGAACCAAAAGAGAGTTCTGTAGCTATACTAATATAAAACAAGATATATTTTAAGACAAAAATTGTTACTGGAAGAAAAAAAGTATTATTATAAACTTTCATTCCTTAAGAATTTATAAAAATTTTAAACCTATATGCACCTAACATAAGAGCCCCCAAAATACAGGAAGCAATAACAAACATAATGGAACATATAACAAGAGTAGTGACGGAATTTTTATACTTCACCGCTGATTGTTTCAGAGTTTCCTTTCAGGGAGTGATTAAAATATCCTAGAGTTAGATACTCAAGATGGTTGCTCAAGTTACTGACTATGTTTAAAATCATAGACTTATCATTTTAGAAGTATTTGAAGTTAGAAAGCTGCTAACCCTGCTCCCTACCAGAAATGCTCAAATGATGGGATTTGGAGTCACCATTATTTACCTCACTTCTGGAATTCACCATATCTCAGCCTCTAACACAGTCAAACAGGCCTTTTCTTTCCATTAAATCAGTTTTATGGAAAATAAATCAAACTGTCCATAACATAAGAGGTTCAGAGGCACCTGCACACAGATAAGGAATCTTCCTTGGTAAACATTTTCCAAGCGTATTCTGTAAAATAGTAGTATGAAATTAATGGGACTTACTCTGTATCATAAGGACTAACACTGCTTTAAGAACATTATTATAATAAATGGAAGGAGTACTGATAAGATGTGTTCCAAAGTCCAAAGGGTGAACAGAATAGAGCAGAGGGGCTGAGGAATGTGCGGGGGGGGGGGGGGGCATATCGAGGTCACAGAGTTTGGTGGGCAGAGCAAGGGAATAAGGAATTAGGAATGATCCAGTTGGGACCTGAAAAGGTGAGGTAATGGTGAGCCTGGATCAATGGTGATTAATTATATAAAACACCAGTGACTAAGGAGGATAGAAGAATTGATGCCTTTGAGCTGTGGTGCTGGAGAAGAGTATTGAGGGTACCATGGACTGCTAGAAAAACAAACAGGTTCTGCCTGGAGAGGGTTAAACCGGGCACCTCCCTGGCAGCAACGATTCTGAGGCTCCGTCTAACATACTTTGGACATGTTGTAAGGAGGGACTGGTCCTTGGAGAAGGACATCATGCTTGGTAGGGTGGAGGGACAGGGCAGGAGGGGAAGGCTCTCTATGAGGTGGATTGATTCAGTGACTGGGGTAATCGGGAGGGGGATGTCAGAGACAGTGTGATTGGCACAAGACAGAGCTAAGTTTAGGGCTGTTGTACATAGGGTCGTTATGAGTTGCAAGCGACTTGACGGCACATAACAACAACAACAACATGGGAAAGATAATGTGAAGCACAGTGTGAATGGAGGAATGCATGAGACACAATGTATATAAATGAAACACAATGTATATGACTTTTGTAAGCAATACAATATAAAATGTTTTTTAAAAAAGAGTTTTGGATAAAGTTTGGCTCAGCTGTATTCATACATGAACTTCTCCTTGTCAGAGTGTTAGCATATACCACAGATGCAAATAAAGGACATGGTAACCACCTTTCTGAAGATGATTCCTAGGAACTCATTTCTCCTTAAAACATTTAACAATGTTGTTGTTGTTGTTAGTGCCATGGAGTCACTTGTGACTCCTAGTGACCCTATGTACAGTAGCCGTGAAACCTGCTCTATCCTGTGCCAACCTTATTGTCTCTGACATACCTTCCCCCAGTCACTCAATCAATCCATTTCATCCAGGGTCTTCCTCTCTTGTGCTGTCCCTCCACCCTTCCAAGTATGATAGACTAGTCCCTCCTTACAGCATGCCCAAAGTCAGATGAAGCCTCAGAATCCTTGCCTCCAAGGAGCATCCTGGTTTCACCCTCTCCAGGGAAAACCTGACTATTCACCTGGCAGTCCATGGCATATGGGCAGAAAAATGTCCCACATATACTTACTGAGATGTCTCAGAAAAGGGGGTGAATCACAAGAACATGGAAGCAGCCCAGATATCCAAACACAAGCGAATGGATTGAAAAATTATGGTACATTCACATGATGGAATACTATGTAGCACACAGGAGCAATGATTTTGTAAATTACTACCTAACTTGGGAGGGACTGGAGAGCATTATGCTAAATGAATTAAGTCTGTCCCAGAAAGACAAATACTGTATAAGACAATTATTGTAGAACATGTATGAGGACCCAGTGGCAGCTGAAGATGAGAGCAGAGGGGTGAAGATCGGCAGCGGGGGTGGGGTAGGATAGGATGGGAGGGGTTAATCATAGGGTCACACAATTTGATGGGTGGAGGGAGGGTTGGGTAAAGGAAATGGGAAAGATCTGGTGTGAAAAACAATGTATACAAACTTTGTAAGTAAACCATTATAAAATAAAAATTTTATTTTAAAAAGGGGGGGGGGTGATCCATCTAGAAAGCAACAGATGACCAGGTTGTTATAACAAAGGGAAAGATAGCATGTAGTTTCCTCTGACGAGAATACAAATGCTTAAGGGGGTAGATAAGTTCACATGTGAAAAGAGGCAGAAACAGGAAAGAATCAAAACCTTACTTAAAAAAACCAAGAATTTGCTGGCAGACACTATGTCTTACTCATGTTTAAATCCCCAGAACACAGACTGTCATCTGGCGAATAGTTTCATTCAATGTCTAGGAAATGAATGAATGAATGAATGAAAAAAGAAAACCAGGAGAGCCATCCAAAGGCATTAATCTATGAATGATAAATAGCAGCTTTTGGTACTATGCCTCAAGAAACTGTTTAGCATGAAGAAAGATGGAAACATTTTCTGTAATTCATGGCATGCTTTTTAGAGAGACCTCAGAGGTGAAGAGGCATGTAACTCAGGCCATCCTGGTCTCTGTTCTCTTGGAGCTTCTGAGAAACAGGCTGGCAGGCTGTGCTCTGGGTCTGATTTAATACCGCACCTCTCATGTTCTTGTCCTCAGGCTGGGATCATTACAGAAGCAAAGCTGAAAGAGCTGACACCCCCTATGCCAGTGATGTTCATCAAAGCCATTCCTGTGGACAAGCAGGACTGCCGCAGCGTCTATCCCTGCCCTCTGTACAAGACTTGTCAGCGGGGCCCCACTTACGTGTGGACTTTCAACCTGAAAATGAAGGGAGGCCCCATCCAAGTGGCTTCTCGCTGGAGTAGCCCTGCTTCTCCAGATCTAGATGTCTACAGAGTCACTGACAAAGCAAGAGGGAGGCTGGGCTGACGGCCACCCAAGGGAAAAGTGGACAAGAGTTGGCCTCAGATATTTAGAAATACACAAAACAGTGCACTCACAATTTTATGAAATTCTAGAGACCTTGAAAAAGAGACTAAAATCACATTTAAGACCCTGAGCTAGAAAAGTATGGGCCTATGAATTAGAGGAGATATTAGTTATATTGAAATCTAGCTAATAAAAGGATTTATTTATCCTTCAACTATGTCTGGTATAGTCTTTGAAAATGGCATTCATAAAAGATGGAGAAACCCATAACAAAGAATATTCTCAGTGCTCCGACTCCGAGTTGGTCCTTGTGGTCCCTGGACTATCAGTATCATCCATAAAACAGGATCTGCACCATAACAAGCTTCCCAGGTGACCAGAACACACATTAGTTTGAGAAACATGACTGCAGACCAGGTGTCAGCCCATTATTTTCTGTAAAGGGTCACAGAGGGTTCCCTTCAGCCATATAATCTACCAAATACTCAATTCTTCCTCTGTAGCTACAAAGCAGTCCTAGAAAACATGGAAACAAATGAGACTGAGTACGCTTAATCTACAGGATTAGAAGGATTAAGTGTGGTATTTATCCTTCACTAGTTCACATGTCCATTAAATAGGCTTTTATTAAACATCTACTATTTCCTGAGGATACTCCTGTGAAATAGAAAGGTTTGTTTCCCTTTATTTCTGTCATCCTTCACGTCATTAAGACGGACCCAAGAAGAAATCTTTCTCTAAAATTTTCAGTCTATGGTGTCTCAGTGTTCTTCTATAAAACATGTTAGGCTTGTTTGTAAGAATGCTCGAAAATGCCAGCATTCCTTCTAGGATCCTTATTCCCTCATATTCTAGCAGAGATTTATTTTTTAATCGGTCACCATCTAATCAGTGGTTCACACATTTAGGTAGGCATCACAGTTCCCCAGATGGCGTGCTAAACAAAGGTTTCTGGGCCCCACTACTCACGACCACTGACTGATTCAGTAGGTCTCAGGTTCAAGTAAGTCCCCAAGCTGGCTTCTTTGTTCTGAGATTCTTCAGTGATCATTTCTGCCAAAGTATTCTATGCCTCATTACCTCAATTTTTACTCTATAGATACCAGGAAATAATAAATAGGCCTTATCTAGTACTGTTGCACTTGCTGCTGGTATGGAAACCACACTTTGAGAATTTAAAAATCAAATCCAGGGGGGAAAAATCAAATCCAAACACCTTACAGATCTTTGGAATGAAGCACACAGGGTCTAATGCCATCTACTCAATGTCCTTACTGCATACAACCCCAGTGATTCCTACAACCCTTCCTCATTTTCACGCTACAAGAGTTAATTGATTCCTCCTGACAATGAGGATATTCTCCAATTTGAGTTTTCTACTCTTTGCTCCCATTAACCAGTAACTCACTTCTACTGTGGTTTGTCAACATTGTGCAGTTTTGTACCTGTAAGATGACCTTTGTCAGGTCGGCACTTCTGTCTTCCTCATGAGCAACTTCTTTCCAGAGCATAACCTGGCACATACGATCGCCAGGCATATGATGAATGAAGGGATGGTGGGTATGGGGGGGGGGAATATAGTGTGAGGGGCAATATGGACAAATTTTGTAGGTAAATCAGAATAAAATTTTAAAAAAAAGAACTGCAAGAAATAAAAGAATTTTTTTTTTTAAAAAAAAGCAAAATGGAGCCTTGCTACATGTGAGCTAGAAGATACATTTCAGTAGGAACTTTAGAGGACTAGGTCATTTGTTCCATTTCAATATAAGTGCTAAGAAACCTCTAGGCAATACTAGGAAATCAATCCTATTTATTACTTTCTGATACCTACAGACAAAATTAGGTAATAAAGATCATTTTTAAAGTACACAGAACTTGGGCAAAAAGTAATTGTCAAAGAATGTAAAAGGATAAAGAGGACAGCTTGAAGGGCAGCAGCAGTGGGCACAGAGAGAACAAGCTGTAAAATGGACGGGAAGATCTACGTGCTGTGGAGACTGCCAGGGAATCGGGGAATGCATGCCTTGTCTACAGTAATTGAGAGATCTTCTCCCAGAAGTTTCTTCCCCCAGAGCCAGTGCCCTTGATTTGGACTTAGCCTCCTAAACCATGACAAAATAGATTTCCATTCTTTAAAACTGGGAAAAGAAAGCAAGCTGAGGCACATCTCTGAGTGGCACTGGCCAGGTTCTCACATCCTGGCCTATATAGGTCAGCTCTGTGGTGTCGTGGCCTTGCTTTGCACTTGACAGGCCTACAGAGGATCACCTCGAAGTTGAGCTCCCCTTGGGATATTCTGTAAGAAAACGCACTTAGGGTGAAAGTCAACACACAGTGAACATTTACGACTCAAACAAAATGACAAGTGACTCTACTTAGTTTATTTGAACAAAGGACACTTCAAGTTCACCTTTTATCCATATGTCAAAGAGCACACAAGAGTTCCCTAGTCCTCTATATCTGCTTGCTCTTCTGTACCAGAAAGATAAGCCCTGGAATCATTGTTATAAAGAGCTTAACTGATGTTATTCCCATGAACAGTAATTACAGTTGTTCTGCTGCACTCTTTCCAGATGACACTACCAAAGCTCAATCTCAAGAGAGCTCTGGTAGCCTAGTGGCAAGAAGCTGCACTACAATCCTGAAGGTGCACAGTTTAAATCCACCAGATGCTCAATTGGAGAAGGAGAGGCAGTCGCCTCCTATGCCAGTTGGATCCGACTCAATGGTAAACAACAACAAAAATAGCTCAATCTCTGAATGATTCTCCCACACACACACTCCGAGGGGCTCAACAGAGGTCTCTGAACAGAGCGATGAGCTGAAGGAAGAGAATTCTTTCCCCTGAGATAGAAGCAAGACATGAAGCTGGTATGAAATCCAACCTGGGAGCCTAATCTGGCTTCCAAGTTCAAAGCCAGTTGTAGGTTCTCCTTCAATCCATGAAAGTAGGCAGAAGAGACAGAATGGATGCAATTCTGCAGGTGATTCCAAACGCTCATTATTTATCACTAGACTGAGAGCCAGAAAGGGACTGTAAGAGTTTGGTTATTGAGAGGACTTCTTTCCCAGATGGGATTTCTGATGTTTATCAAGGCTCGAACTCCAGCTGAAACTTTTCCCACAGTGGGAGCATTTATAGGGTTTCTCTCCTGTATGGACCCGCTGGTGTCTATTAAAGTCAGACCTCTGAATGAAACTCTTTTCACAGAGGTGACATTTATAGGGTTTCTCTCCTGTGTGGATTTTCTCATGGTGGCGTAATCCAGAGAAGTCACTGAAGCCTTTTCCACAGTAACTGCACTTGCAAGGCTTCTCTCCTGTGTGGATTCTCTGATGCTTCACAAAGTCTGAACTCCGCAGAAAGGTTTTCTTACAGGTGGGGCACTGAAAATACATCTCTCCAGTATGAGTTCTCTGGTGAAACACAAGCTGAGAGTTCCTATAGAAGGTTTTCCCACACTCTCTGCAGGTGGGGAGCTTCTGAGTCGCGGGAGGCCTCAGCTGGTCCTTGTGGGGGGCCTCCTGCTTCTGCTCCAGCCATTGCACAGACAGGTCTCTTGGATGAGACTCAAGCAAATGCTGGTCCAGCTGTTTCCTAGAACCCATTCCTTGAGGAGAACATTCCTGTCCTCTCTCCTCACCTTGAAGGTGTCCCAGTACCTTAGGGAGATCATCTCCTTCTCCAAAGCATCTTTGTTCATTCTCACCAAAAAAGCCACTCAAAGAACCCTGAGGAGGGGCGTCTCCTGAGACATGACAAGGGGCATCTGGAGGCTCCTGGTCCTTATAATTTTCCAAGTTTAGGTTTAGGTTTTCTTTGTCGCCCTCCGGTCTGTCTCCTAAAACATGAAATAAGATGTGAAATACTTCAATAAATTTTACACTTTGTTTTCTCATTCACATGCCGAGTAGAGGAGCATCATAAAACATGGATTCTTTTTACCAAGAGTGCAGTAATGAGCTGGGGGGAAGACATCACCTATACTGAAGACCTGGCACTACACTCACTTGCTCTGCACCACAGGATACATTCTTCAACTCTGGAACTGAGGAAAAGTTCTGAACAGCAAAACAGGGTCACAGGTAAACCCTCTATACATAGACAGCACAGACCTTCTAAAGCTCAGAGAAAAAGAGGATTTTAGAGGCATACTGTTTTTCTTAAACAACTGATCAATCTTACCTGATTATATGTAAAAGAGACACATCACTAAATAATTTTTGAAGAGGTATAAAAATATACAGAAGAAAATAAAAATTAACCTCAATCACACACCCCAGTGATTAAAAACTCCAAGTATCTTCTCATCTTTTTAATCCTATCTAAACAACTTCTTTTTAAAGTGCACATACACATTCTCCTTCATTAAAAATGTCTTTATAATTTTTAGGGATTTAATAATAACGATCTATCAGAAAAATACACTACACATAACTTCTTTATGAATTCTGTAGAACACTAAGTTCTTTTCTGAGTTTTTCCTTTTATTAATAATGCTGTACTCAGTTTTTCTTTGTACTCTTTTGTCTGGTTTGTGATGAATATCTTAAGAGTTTCCTCCCAGTGGAAGGACTGTGTCTCCTTTACACATCTGCACATGCATGGTAAAGCTCTGGATACCAGTTACCAACTGCTGTGCACTTTACTACAATGCATGCTGTGCTATGTTTGTCAGAATAAGCTGGGCTCCACAGGGTTTTCAGTGGCTGAGTTTTTCACAAAGATATTATCTAGGTATTTCTTCAGAGAAACTGTAGCCAGGACTCAAACTTCCAACCATTCAGAGCAGCTGAGTGAGTACTTTGTTTCCTTCTATCCAAGGACCAAGGTTTTTAATACAGACTATCAAAACAATTTCCAGAATAACTATGGCATTTTCTGGCATAAGTATTTCATACTGAAGTTCTAAGTGGGATTTTTTTTTTATGTTGCCATTTTTTTAAAAATCTCTTTGCCATCAAGCTGGTTCTGACTCCTAGCTGACTCTCCATCTGGTTACCAAGGCTGTAAATCACCCCGGTGGAGACTGCTCATCTTTCTCTCTCAATGTCTAGTGGATTCAAACCCCAGAAAAGCTCTCAGCCTTTTGGTTATCAGTGGCTGGATTCAGGCTATATACATCATGAGCTCTCTATTGGCCACTTAGTTAGGTCAAAAGTGGTTTTTCATAGTTTTAAATTGTAATTCCTACATTCTCAATGGACTTCTGCTGGCCTCGCAGTCAGTAGCTGTGTTGTAATCCCAAAGGCACAAAATTGGATCCACCAGCTGCTCCAAGGAAGAGAGATGGACAGTCTCCTCTCATGAGGTTTCCTACCTCTGAAAACCCACTGGAGGGTCCACTATGGGTTGGTTCTGACTCAATGGCAAACAACAACACAATAGCCCCTGAGGGTCTCTCTGCTGCTGGCTTGCTCTAACAACAAACTCTTCTTCACTAAGGTCAGTCAAATAGCACACGGGTTCTCTCTGGTGGCTGCTGCTCCGCGTACCAGTCCAGACCTGGCTGGTGGTGTGTGCGCCATTGCTTGGGAGAATAACCTTCTTCTCCTACAAAGCTACTGGCAGATTCAAATTGCATGCCTTCAGGATTGCAGCACAGATTCTTACCACTAGGCTACCAGTGCAGCCTGGTAGACTGGTGGTTGTGGTTGTTGTTATGTGTCATAGAGTCAACTGTGACTCACAGTGACCCTGCACAATAGCTCTGAACTCTGCCCTATCCTGAGCCAGTCTCACTGCCTCCAATACACCAACCCCTATCACCCCAGTGACTGTGTCAACCCATCTTATCCTGTCTCCCTCTCCTGTGCGGACATCTCTCCACCCTTCTAAGCATGAAGCCTTTCTCGAAGGACTGGTCCCTCCTAGTAACATGCCCAAAGTATTTGAGATGGAGCTTCAAAATCCTTGCCTCCAAGGAGCAGCATGGTTTTACCCTCTCCAAGACAGCTTTGTTTGTTCTCTTGGCAGTCCATGGTCTGTTCAGTGCTCTTCTCCAGCACCACAACTTAAAAATAAAGTCACTGTCAAGCTCTCTGATGCACAGCAAGTAATTACAAAGACCATGGCCTGGATGAGGCACTTCTTGGTTTGTAGACTGACACTGCTGTTCTTTAGCACTCCAGAGAGGTCCCTGGCAAAAGATTTTTCCAGTGTAATTTGTCTTGGCTGCTGACACCAAGAGTGTTGATTAAGCTGAAATTGTTAACAATCTCAATCTCTTAACTATCTATCATGGTGCTGCCAATTGGCCCAGTGGTGAGAATCTTTGTCCTCTTGATGTGGAGCTTCAATCCATATTGAGGACTGTAGTCATTTACTAATTATTATTACTTTCAAATACAACTGCTTTCAAAATTATTGGTAATTACTGCTTCTTTCAAAAAGTCCTTATTCATGCTGTTTTCTGCTACTTCTCTTCCTGGGACCTGGATTCCTATACCGAACGCCCACAAGGGTATTTTCCTTTATGCATTTCCATTCAAATCTAACCTGTATGTGAAGTCAAATTCATTATCCTAAACCACTCTATGAACTTCTACCATGCCTTTTAGATTCTCCATAGTCTCAGTAAAGAGCTAATGGAGTGACATTAGCAGGTATTTATGAAGACATAACCTCCTATATACAACAGTGTAAGTCTCAAGCAATGATCTCTAATGCTGTATTTCCACACTTGTCTGACTGTTAACATAGTAACACATACATCCACAACTATTCACTGCAGCAATGTTCATAAGAGCCAAAGTGCAGAACAACCACTAAAATATCAATAAAAGGATAAATGGATGAACCTAATGTTCAATACAATGGGATACAGCTCAGTTATTAAGAACAATGTAGTCCAGATACATTACACCAAATGGATGGACCTTGAAAACATTACTGAGTGAAATGTGTCAATCACAAAAGGACAAATACTACACGATCACACACATGAAGTATCTAGGACAGGCAAGTGTATAGGGACCAAAATTTATTAGTGAATACCAGGAGCATGAGGAAAACACAGAGAGACAATTATGTTAGGAATCACTGAGTTGCTCTCTCTGGTGATGGGCTATGTAGCAGCAGGTATGAGTGATAGCTGCTCAACAAGATTAATGTAATGATGTCATGAAATGGTGCACATGGAAAAACATTAAGCTAGCAAATGCTATGTTATATATCTCTTTTATAAGAATAAAAACCATACATTTATATTGAAATACAGTACTCACACACAGCCATATTTTTTTTCCATTGTTTTTCACACCAGATCTTTCCCATTTCTTTTATGACCCCTCCCCAACCCATCCAACTGTGCAACCCTGTGATTAAAACTCCCTCCTCCCTGCCCATCCTCTCTCCTCTGCTTCCCCTCTCCCCCACCTTGGATCCTCATATTCAAGTCTACAATAATGGTATTACACAATATTTGTCTTTATGGGATTGAGTTAGTTCACTTAGCATAATGCTCTCCAGTCCCTCCCAAGTAAGGTAGTAATTTACAAAATCATTGCTCCTGTGTGCTGAGTCGTATTCTATCCTATGAATGTATCATAACTTATCAATCAATTTGTTTGTGATTGGACATCTGGGCTGTTTCCATGTTCTTTTGACGGTGAATAACGACACTATGAACATTGGTGTACAAGTCTCCATTTGTACCTCTATTCTCATTCTCTCAGGGTATATTCCAAGCAGTGGAATAGATGGATTGTAGGGAACTTCTGGGTTCAGCTTTTTGAGGAAGCGCCAAACTGACTTCCAGAAGGGTTGTACATTTTACAATCCCACCAACAGTATATAAGAACTGCTATCTCTCCACATACTCTCCAACATTTATTACTTGCTGTACTGTTAACTTTGCCACTGCTATTAAAATGAGATGTTACCTCATTGTGGTTGATTTGCATCTCTCTTATTGCCGGTGATTTTGAGCATTTCTTCATGTGTTTTTTTGCCATCTGAATTATCTTTCTCTATGAAAATTCTTTCCATGTCTTTTGCCCATTTTGTAATTGGGTTATCAGTCTTTTTCTTGTGGAGGCCCTGTAAGATTCTGTCAGCTTCTGATATGAGACCCTTGTCTGAGATAGTGTTGCCAAATGTTTTTTCCCAGATAGTAGAATTTCATTTCACTCTGTTGGAAAATGTTTTTGATGCACACAGAGATTTAATTTTTAGAAGGTCCCACTCATCAATTTAATCCTCTCCAGATTGTGCATTTCAGGTTGTATTTGGCAGATTCTTTACACCATAGTCTAGGCTGTCTAAGCTTGATCCCAGTTTGTCTCTGATGAACTTTATGGTCTTGGGCTTTGCTCTTAGGTCTCTGATCCACCTTGAGTTGATTGTTGTATATGGTATGAGATGTGGATCCTGTTTCAGCTTTCTACAGTTAGCAGTCCAGTTTTACCAGCATCATTTGTTGAAGAACTTGTCATTTCCTCATTTGATGGGTTTTATTTCCTTGTCAAATATCAGTTGACTATAGTTAGCTGCGTCTATTTCTGAGTTCTCAATTCTGTTCCATTGGTCTATGTGCCTGTACCCACACATAGATTTTAAACAGAACGCTACTTGCTGCTGAACCATAGGAAACTCTGGTGGCCCATTGGGCCCAAATTTGTGCTGCCAACTCAAAGGCAAGTAGTTGACGGTGGCAAACTGCTCCATGGGAGAAAGATGGGCATTATCCTCAGCATGACTTATAGCCTCTGAAAACCCTCTGAGAGATTAGCAGTGAGGTGGTGCTTATTCAACAGCAATGAACAACTGACCCAGACTATATTTGAGACATTCTCGTATTTTCTATCTTCTATTTCCTTTTTTTAAAAAAGATGTGCTACAACCTAGTAGAGTGAATTCACAGCCCATTTGGAAAAAACTGCCACAAAAGAATTGTTGTGAAATAGTATGATGATAAATACGCTGCTTAAAATGAAAATCATATCTCAGTTCATACTGGGTCACTGTGTAATATTTTAGCAAAGAAGAATAGTTCATTAACTCACAGTGGGCAGAAAGAACATCTTGTCACACAATTTCTATTCTCAGTTCTCTTGTTTTTTTCATGGTTCTAAGATTTCTTGTATGTGTAAAGTGTGTATGTATATATGTATACATTTGTTGTTTGTATTCTTCAAGTCTGAACCAACTCACAGCTAACACTCCCGTGGGTTTTCAGAGGCAGTGAATTACATGGAAGGAGTCTGCCCATCTCTCTCCCATCGAGCAGCTGGTAGATTCAGCCACGTGCCTTTAAATTGGTAGTGCAGCTCCTTACCTCCAAGCCACCACAGCTCCCTATGTATACGTATGTGTGGTAAATGTCTACACAACCCATACCAGTTGTCACAGAGTTAATTCCAACTCAGAAAGTCTCTGAAAGCATCAGGATAGCATTGTGCTGCCTAGAATTTTCAAGTGATGATATTTCTGAAGTAGATCAGTGGGTCTTTATCCTGAGGTACCTGGTTAGAGCTCAAACAGCCTCCTATTGGTTTGCAGGAATGCATATGTTTGACAGTTGGGTTCTTTTGACCTATAATGTTTTAGAAAGAGCACAGAAGGGGAAAGATGATTGATATTTCATGACAGACCAAGCCCAGGTTTCTTGTCCAGTATTAAAGTGAATGATTTATGTGAAGTGTTTGTTATTGATAATGAATGTTAAGAATTGCATAAAGCATTCCTTCTGTCAGTTTAGTTGTTTAATTATGAAAGACATGAGTCGTTTATTGTTCATTACAAGTAGAATAAGAAAAGGCTTTGAGACATAATTCAAAGTAAGTTCTGAAAATCTACATTCTTGAAATATTGTTATTTTGTACTATATTTTTAAATATTGGTGAAAGGATTAAAGGATTATTACCTCATTGAGAGCGTTAAAATTACCTTATTCAACTTTCTAAGAAAAATAATTTTCCTTTTTTTTGCTTAACAATAATTTCATTCAAATGCATAGGTGATTATGTTTTCTTCAAGTGTTAAACGTCAACTCTTTTTAAGACAATTTAATTTGTTACAGGTGAATCTTTGATAACTTTAAGAAAGTCTTTATCATAGACTGTATATATGTTGAAATTAACTGTTTATCAGTTATATGTGTCATCAGCTGAATGGCAGAATAAATCTATTTATGGTCATGAATGATGTTCTTTATAAAAAGGTTTCAAGTTACTAGGAAGCATATTATGTTTTTTAATCTTGTATAATATTCTGTGATACTTTTTATGGAACAATTCTGGCTTCAGGCAAGTCTAGAAGCAATATTTCTTAAAATAAAAGAGGTCTAAACTTTAAAAAAAAAGTTTGAATAGTCATACCAATAAAGAAATGGAATCCTACTCATATTTGCATCTCCTTATTTCCTGACTGCTCATACCAAGAGTAAATTGTGGATCCAAGCAAGATGAAGCTATTGACAGTTTCAATCCCCTCTTCATCATCCTGACATTGCCTATTGATCCAGTGGTAAGAATCTTTGTTTTCTTGATACTGAAACATACTAAAGGCTGCATTCCTTGATCTTCTGTAACAAGCGCTTCAAGTCCTCCTCACTTTCAGCAAGTAAGTCTCTGTCATCTGCATAACTCAGGTTATGTATGAGTCTCCCTCCAATCCTGATGCCACACTCCTCTTCAAAGAGTCCAGCTTCTCAGATAATTTTCTCAGCATATAGATTAAACAGGTATGGAGATAGAATACAACCCTGACATACTCCATTCTCCGTTCCAAACCATGAAGTGTTCCCCTTCTCTGTTAGAAACAGCCCCCTGATGCAGGTTCAGGTTCCGCAAGAGCACAATCAAGTGCTCGGGATTCCCATTTTTCTCAATGTCAGCCACAACTTGTCATCATCCACAGTCCTTCATAGTCAATAAAGTACAAACAGACATTCTTCTGGTATGGGAAAATCTGCAGTTAGGGACCTTTCCAAATTATTAAGGAGTATTGATGTCAGTTTGAGGACTAAGGTACGTCTGATTCAGGCCATGCTCTTTCCTATTATTAGCTATGCATCCGGAACCTGGACAATGAATAAGGTTGACAGAAAAAGAACTGATGCCTTTGAGCTGTGGTGTTGGAGAAGAGCATTGAACATCCCATGGACAGCCAAGAGAACGAACAGATGAGTCTTGGAGAGGGTGCAGCCAGCATGCTCATTGGAGGTAAGAATGATAAGGCTTTGCCTCACATACTTTGGACATGTTGCTAGGAGGTACTATTCCTTG
Source organism: Elephantulus edwardii (assembly GCF_000299155.1). Classification (NCBI taxonomy): domain Eukaryota; kingdom Metazoa; phylum Chordata; class Mammalia; order Macroscelidea; family Macroscelididae; genus Elephantulus; species Elephantulus edwardii. The sequence continues at coordinate 4,499,373 of NW_006399983.1, forward strand.
GCGAGGGACATGATGTTGAGAAGGGTGGAGGGCCGGTAAAGGAGAAGATGACCCTCAACCAGGTGGACTGACACGGTGACTGCTGCAAGAGGCTCTTCTGTGTCAGAAGTGTGAGGATGGCACAGAACAGGACTGAGTTCTTATCTTTTGTTCACAGGGTCACTATGAGTTGAACTCAATAGCAACTAACAACAACTCATATTTGTATCAGTCTCAAACTGTACTAATTATAATTCTTACTGAAGAAAAGCTATTACAACTGTTTTTCAGAGAAGTATGGAGAGCAGATCAATGTGTGGTCACTCTTCTACTGTTAAATACATGTGTCAACAGTCCTATAAGCAAGTGCAGGAGATCCAACTTCAATATTCCAACTAAACTTAACCATCCAAGCCTAGCTGTAACTAAGTACTAGAAACCAAAGACTTACCATGTCCACCACCACACCCACCCAACAAAGGAAGGCCAGAAATGTCTCAGGAACAACGGAAGCTGATTCACCTCTGCAGATGGATGCTGGCATCTTCTCAGTGGCATGAAGGGGGAGCCCAGCCAGCTCTTCTCCATACTGTGCTGAATTCGCTGGGTCAGGTTTGGGACTGGAAGTGCCTGGCACAGAGAGAGATCAGCTTGTGAGCCTGTGTGAGCAGGAAGGACTAGGAGTGCCTGTTGTGTCTTTCAAAGGATCCTCTTAACCAACTTGAAGAGAACCATGAAAGCCCTGGACCTCATGACAGGACATTCATATTAGAAGGACATGTGGCATGTCAGCCTAGTCCTTACAATATGCCAGGAAATATTCTGAAAAGGAGGAAAAGCAGTCTGCAACAGTAGATGGATTTGCAGACTACCACGCAGGCTGGCTCTAGAGTTATGACTGAAGCCCATCCTCCTTTGGGAGAGGCAGTGTGGTCTAATGGAAAAGAATGTGAACTCCAAGCTGGCTACACTGAGTTCCATCCTGACCCAGCACTTAGGAGGCATGTGATACAGAGTTAGTAACTCGATGTGACACTTTCATCATGTTCAATATGAGTCAACATCTCTACTTCTTAGGCCTGACATGGAGATAAAAGAGTTATTGTATGCAGTATACCCAATAGAGCTCCCAGAACTCAAGTTCTTTATATACTTCTAAAAGAACAAGGACATCACCTAAGAATTCTTAGCCTTCCCTGTGGGTAAACCACCCTCACCTCCTGAAACCATTTTCCCATAGGTCTGCAGCATGAGGTCCCAGTAGTGCTCCTTCTGAGTTGAATCCAGGTGCCTCCACTGCTCCTGAAAACATAAAATAAAATACAGCATCATGACATGGCTCCAAAGGAAAGTGCTTGATCCTGACTATAGGAAAAGTCAGAAGGAATGAATGTGCTAAAGGAATGAGCTAAAGGAATCTGAAGATCTGAGAATCCCTGGGAGAGAGATTAATGGAAGAAGAGGCCAAAAATAAAACTACAGTCCCTACTGCAGTACTTCTTGTCCTGAGTAGAAAATGTTTCACTTCTATGTGTTTGTTTCTGTTGCCTTCCTCTAAGGGTAAATTCTTCCAGTTGAATAGTGAATCTACCAGAAGGTATGTTTTTCAGCCTTTGTAAACCCTCTGAAGAGTGTTGGAGCTGCTGTATCTAGCTGAAATCTGAACATTTAAAGGAGAAAATCTATGAAAATGGAATTTGTTGAAAGGCATGTGCAAATCAGCAAAAAGGAACGAAGAGTCAACAATGAAGTGGCCTAAGGTTAAACTCTAACCAAAACAAGCACTAGTGGCTTCAGAGACAGAGCCACTCATCTCTGTAATCTCCAAATAATTCTGAGTGGAGGGTCAAACATCCATTTAGTGTCATCAGCAGGCTTATGCACCAGAAACCGGTCTCAATTTGGTGAGGCCATGATTCAGTATAACGTAATAGAGCGGTAAGCCCTCCTCACCTATAACCTCGATGATATTACTAAGGTCCTCTGGTGGCTGAGTGTCATATTTAGAACTGAAAGTCTGTTGCCTTGAATCCAGCATCTGACCCACAAGACAAAGATGAGAACTCCTCTCCTGTAAATTGTATGGACTTCTGACAATTTACCTGACAGAGTCCTCTTGAGTCAGAACCAGTCTGACACTGTTTGGCTTTTGTTTTTCTTTTGTCTTTTGTTTTTCTCTCTTCTCTAGATACTATGTTTGGTTTGGTTGTGATGGTGCTGAGGAGACAGAGACAGAAGCAGTTACTAATCACATAGTCATTTTCCAATATGTTATCTGAGATGTCATCAATCAGTTAAGGTACAACATCCTTAATGAGGTCACAGCTTTAACCTGATGAAGGGGGGTTTTCTAAGAGGTGGCCGGTAGTGCAGCCTGTGAACCTTGGCCCCTGCCCCGGGAAACTCCTCAACAGAGAACATGGAGATGTCCAAGGAATGCTGGGCCTGCAGGAACTGAAGGAAACAGGAACCAACTTTCAAAACTGACAGAGTGAAAATACCTTTGCTTGGAGCTGGCACTTGAATTTGCATTTCTAGCCTCTTCAATGGCAAGAGAAAAAAATTTCAGTTAGTTAAAGCATAATATAAATAAATGTAATAACATAATTATTGTTGTTGCTGTATGCCATCAAGTTGCCTGCAACTCATAACAACCTTATGTACAATAGCTCTAAACCTTGCTCTATCCTGAGCCAATCTCATTGTTTAATAAAAATAAACAAGCATAAAGATCCTTATGTGGTATTTCATTCATAGCAACACAACGTAACTAAGACAGTAACTGGTACTGAGACTGGAGCATTATAATAACAGATAGATTAGAGGTAGAAACAGTTTAAAAATGAGTAAGTAGAACTTGAAACAGTTTTTTACAGGGAATTGCCAAAAATTCAAGCTGGATTCAGAAGAGGTCACAGCATAAAGAATATCACAGCTGATATCAGATGACTCTTGGCTGAAAGCAGAGAACAGCAGACAGATATTTACTTACATTTTCTTGACTATGCAAAGGCATTTGAGTGTGTTGATCATGATAAATTATGGATAACACTGAGAATAATATAAATCTCAGAACATTTACTTATTCTCAAGCAAAACCTACATACAGATGAAGAACAGTTGTTCCAACAGAAAAAGGGAATGCTGCATGGTTTAAAATCAGGAAAAATATGTGTCAGTGCTAAACTCTTTCTCCATATGTATTCAATCTGTATGCTGAACAAATAATTGGGAAAGTTGAATTTAAATGTCAGTCTCTTCACCAATAAGCCAGATCTTTGGAAACTCAACTTTCTAGCAGTACATTCTTTAGAGTCAGATATATGATGCCCCAAAGTTCTCACTATGTCATCTTCTAGCCCTGTGACCTTCAGAATATTATTTAACTTTTCTGAGCCTTGGCCCTCATATAATGCAAATCCAGAACTAAAGTAACTAATTCCATTTTAATAGAAATAATACAAGTGTCACCTGTTCTATACAAAATTGTTCTTTTCATTCACAGAGTTCATCACAGCTTATTCTAAATCTACATATAGAAGTATATACATGCACACACACACACAACTACTTGATTAGGATATGCTCCAAATAACATATGGGATCTATGAGACAAGAACACTGTAATACTTCTTCAGGTCCCAAGACCTTAAGTGGGTCTGTTTAGTGCTCGTCTGATGACATCTAGATGAAATAAAGCACGTCAGTACTACATACTATTATTACTATTATGATACACATACTATGGGGTGTTAAGTCTATTACACCCTTTGCAATACTCAGGGCCCTTCCTAGGTCTACTCAAGTGTGCCCTGAGTAGCTACCTAGCAGGGCCTTTTCCATGGGGACCAGAACATTCCCACCAAGAATGGGAGCTGACATGGCAAAATATGACAGAGCCCCATAAACCACAAGAGGCTACAATAGGACATTTGAAAACCGGAAGTCACATCAGAAGCTTCTGCACAGTGTACCTCCAACCATAGGCTGACTGGAAGTTCTTCCACAACTTGGGCAAGGTGGAGTAAGACTCCACAAATGGGAAGAAATACCAGCTGCAGGCATCTTGTCTTTTTCTTATCTTCATAAGAAGAAGAAAACTTAAATCTGCTCTGGAAAGAAAAAGACAATTGAATGGGCAGCTGGCTCTCTTTTGTATGGAAATATCACCATCTTGTGGGTTTAAGAGGTACTGCCATATACAAATCACCAAGTAGAGCCACTGCAGACAGGTGACAATGATGCATTTTTCTTTAAGGTTTTTTTTTTCTTTTTATTGGTATGCACAGAATTGATGCCTTTGAGTTGTGGTACTGGAGAAGAGTGTTGACTATACCATGAACTGCTAGGAGAACAAACAGGTTTGTCTTGGAGAGGGTGAAACCAGAATGTTCCCTAGAGTCAAGGATTCTGAAGCTTCGTCTGACATACTTTGGGCATGTTGCAAGGAGGGACTGGTCCTTGGAGAGGGACATCATGGAGAGTGGAGGGACAGCGCAGGAGAGGAAGACCCTCGATGAGATGGATCGATTCTGTGAGTGGAGTGGATGTGTTTGAGACAGCGAGGTTGGCACAGGATAGAACGGTGTTTAGGGCTCTTGTACATAGGGTCGCTATGAGTCACAAACAACTCGATGGCACATAACAACAACAACAACACTGGTATGCATATTCATACACATTGTATTTCATTCATATATACAGTGAGACAGAGAAAGAGTGTGTGTCTTCTTTTTTAATGTTCTGTCGAGTCAACTAAGACTCATAGTGACCCTATGTCCAATGGATCTGAACTTTGCCTTATCCTGAGCCAACTTCATGGTCTCTGACATACCTGACCCCACTGTCACAGTCACAGTGTCAATCCATCTCATCTGGGGTCCATCCATCTCATCCATCCCCCTCTTATGCTGACCTTCTATCTTTCCAAGCATGATGTCCTTCTTCAAGGACTGATAACATGCCCAAAGTATGTGAGACACAGTGTCACAGCGCTTGCTTTCACCCTCTCCAGGACAAACTTGTTTCTTCTCTTGTTCAAGATCAAGGCTAAGATCAAGTGTGTTATCCGTTTTACCAGTTTACTATCTGATACCTCCTCTATTTGAGGACAGTGTATCAAGTGGATTTTTGGAACTAGGACAATAATTCCTGTAAACCTTTACCTGTAGCAGAGGAAACTTTTCATAACTATGAACTAATCAACATATACTTGTCCTAGAGACTTCTGTTTCCAGACTTGACAAAACAACAGCATTTACTTTCCTACCTGAAAAAACCATTAAAAGGCAAAAAGACCCATCAACTGATAGGTGGAAGGAGGGACTGGTAAAGGAAAAGGGAAAGGTCTGGTGTGAAAAACAATGTATAAGAATTTTATGAACTTTTATGTAAACCAGTATTAAATAAATTTTTTAAAAGGGGGGTAAGATATCAAACAATCATTTTCAGACATTGCAACACAAAAGAGTTATCCCAGAAAAGTGCGGAAGCAAGTGCAATGATTCCTACGACCACCCTAGCTGGCTGGCTGGCTGGGAAGAAGTATCCAGGCAGCAGCTCAGGGAGAGGGAATCCAAATGGAGCCCGGCAGCCCCCGGGAGTGAGCAGGACTCCGCAGCCTGAGGCAGCCAGACAGTAGAGCCAGCAGGGCAGGGGACCAGGGAGGGGAGAGGGTCACAAGGAGCACAGAGAGGATGGGTGCTGCAGTTCCTAGACGAGGACTGAGCAGAGCCAGTATGTGAGTCAACGACTGGAGCTGGGATAGAACGACCCAGAGGGAGGAGAGGGAGCAATCCCCAGAGCTCACTGCGGGCTGGAAAGAGTCCTAGAAGCACCTGTCAGAGAGGAAAACTCTGTACATCACAGGCCATTCAATAGGTAGAATACTTGGATGGGCACTAGCTTAGTAATTGAGAAAATTAGTCCTAGTAAAGGATACTCTGGTATAGGAGAACCAACTATGTCCAAGAAAGTCAGCATCCAGGGCAAAGCCCTAGAATATCTACTGCCCAGGAGTTGAGTCCAACTTATAGCGACCCTTGCCTGGGTTTCTGAACCTGCAAATCTTTATGGGGACAGACTGCCCAAGTTTCTCCCGAGGAGTAGCAGGTGGGCTCGACCAACCAATTTTTTGATTAGCAGCTCGGTGCATCATGCATAATGCCATCAGAGCTCCTTGGAATACTGATAGGAATATGAAAATATCTAGTATCAAAGCAAGGTAAAATTCACAATTGTCCAAAATTTAATGAAAGAGTAATAGATACTAAAAAAAAAAAGGGAAAACACATCTCATAAGAAGATTAATCAATCAATCAAAACTAAGACCAGAATTAGTAGCCAAAGTCATTACGTTGTTGTTGTTGTTAGCTGCCCTGAGTCAAATACACCTGATAGCAACCCTATGAATAATAGATCTGAACTTGAACTGATTCTGCACCACCCTCACCAGAGCCATCATGCTCAATTCCACTGTGGTTGTGGTATTTAATCACTGTGTCAATCCAAATCCTTGAGAATTTTCCTTTCTTTCGGATCTTTCTCTCTCTCTCAAAGAATGACATCTTTCTCCAAGGACTGGATCTTCCTGAAATATGCACCAAGTAAGTAAGTTGAAGGTTCAACATCCTCACCTCTGAGGAACACTCTGGTTATACTTCCTTCACGATGCTGTTGATGTTATGTGCCATCAAGTCACCAGTGACTCATAGTGACCCTATGTACAATAGCTCTGACCCTGTCCTGAGCCAGTCTCACTGACCCCCACCGCCCTAGTTACTGTATCAGTCCATCTCATCTGGGGTCTTCTTCTCCTGTGCTGTCCCTCCACTCTTCCAAGCATGATATTCTTCTCCAAAGATTGGTCCCTCTTGGCCATATGCTCAAAGTATGTGAGAAGGAGTTTCAAAATCCTAGCCCTCAAGGAGAAACCTGGTTTCATCCTCTCCAAGACAGATCTACTTTTCTTGGCAGCCCATGGTATGTTTAAGACACTTCTCCAGCACCACAACTAAAAGGCACCAATTCTTCTAGCATCCTTGGTCATCATCCAGCTCTCCAATGCACAGCAAGTAATTACAAAGACCACACCTTAAGTCTCTCAATGGACATTTTTGCTTCTCAGTACTCTGGAAAGGTCCTTGACAGCAGACTTAACTAAAGGTATTCATCTTTTGATTTTCTGAGTGTTGATACCAAAAGTGTTGATTGTAGAGCTGAGTAAGCTGCTGTTAACCTCAATCTCTTCTCCATCCATCATGGTGCTGCCAATTGGCCCAGTGGTGAGAAACTTTGTCTTCTTGATGTTGAGCTTTAATTTATATTGAAGACTACTGTCCTTGACCTTCTGCAGCATGGATCTCTCTATTCTATGTTAACAGTCCATTGTCTAACTTTCAGCTGCATATGAAGCAAATGAAAATAGCTTAGTCTTTACACAGACATCCTTGCTTGTTAGCTTTTTTGAGAAGCTGTTGTTGACAACAGATTTTCCCAATGCAACATGTCTTTGGTTTCTTGGTTGCTCTTGGTGGTGACTGTGGGTCCAAGTAAAAATAAATCACTGACAACTTAAAAATTTTCTCTACAGATCATGATGTTCCCTAGAGGTCCAGAGGTGAGGATTTCCATTTTCCTAAGGTTGAGATGTAACCCATACTGAAGGCTGTAGTCTTTGATTTCTGCAGAGTTTCAAGTTGTCTTCATTTTCTACAAGAAAGGTATTATCATCTGTATAGTGCAGGTTGTTGATAAGTTTTCTCAAATTATCATACATTCTTCTTCAGAGAGTCCAGCTTCTTCAATGATTTTCTCAGCATACAGACTAAATAGGTAGGGATCAAGAATACAGTGCTTCAGATAAGGGACTTATATCCGGAATTTATAAAATACTTGAACACCACAATAAGATAAAGGTAAATAATCCAATAGAAAAATGGGCACAGGATATGAACAGACACTTCACCGAAGAAGACATTCAGATGGCCAACAAGCACATGAAGAA
>NW_006399983.1:4508201-4522624 GCF_000299155.1 Elephantulus edwardii
AAAAGAATACAGTGCTAACACTCACTTTTCCAGATTTTAAATCATGGCAGTGTTACCTTATTCTGTTCAGACAACAGTTTAGTCTATCTATAGGTTTCACATGAGTACAATAAAGTGTTCTGGAATTTCCATTCTTTTCTGTATTTGCCACAAATTGTTATTATCCACAGTCAACTGCCTCTGCATAGTGTCAGTAACATACAAACATCTATTTGGTATTCTCTACTTTCAGTCAAAACCCATCTGATATTAGCAATGATATCCCTCATTCCATGGCCTCTTCTGAATTGCACTTGAATTTCTACAAGCTTCCCAGTTCTTTGCTTCATTTGTTCCAATGCAGTGTTCAGTATTTATTTTCCACATTTCATAATTTCCTCCCAACTTCCATGTCAGTCCTGTTTTATAACAGTGGTATTATAAAGTATTTGTCCTTCTGTGACAGAGATATTTCACACAGCATACTGTCCTCCAGGGTCACCCATGTTGTGTAATATTTTATGAGTTCCTTGTTTTCCAGTACCACATAATATTCCATCTTTTGAGTCTACTATAGTTTTTCTAGCCATTAATTTGTTGATGGGCTCTTGGCTTGCTTCTATTTCTTTGCTGTTGTGAATAATGCAGCAATAAACATAGGTGTGCATATATCTGTTTGGGTGGTAGTTCTGGGTTTTTTAGGGTATATTCCCAGCAGTGGAACTGCTGAGTCAAATAATATTTCTATTTCCAACTCTTTGAGAAAATGCCATATTGCCTTCCCACAGTGATTGCACCATTCTTCAATCCCACCACCAGTGAATAAGGGTTCCAATTTTTCCATAACCTTGCCAGCATCTGTTGCTTGTCTGTCAATCCATCTTGATGGAGGTCTTCCTCTCTTTCACTGAACCTCCACTCTTCCTAGAATGATATCCTTTCCAAGGAATAGCTTCTCCTAACAATAGGTCCAAAGTAAGAGAAACAAAGCTTTACCATCCTTGCCTCCAAGGAACATTCAGTTGCACCTTTTCCAAGACATATCTGTTCATTTTTTAGGCAGTCCATGGAATATTCAGTACTCTTCTCCAGCACCCACAACTCAAAGATACCAATTCTTCTGTCATCCTTATTTATTCACTGTTCAGCTTTCATATGCATAACAAGTGCATGAATCAGGTGCACCTTAGTCATCAAATTGACATCACTCCTCTTCAGTATTTTGGAGAGGTCCCTGACAGCAGACTTACCCAAAGCAATATGTTCTCCTTATTTTCTGACTCCTGGTATCAAGGGGGTTGATCGTGGATGGAAGGAAGATGAAATCATTTACAGTTTCAATTCTTTCTCCAACTATCATGATGTTTCCCATTGGCCCAGTGGTGAGAACCTGTTTCCTTGATGTTAAGATGCAGTCCATGTTGAAGGCTCTAGTCTTTACTGTATGCCAATTAAAATTCCAGAAAGCTAGAAGAAGAAAAATAATCTGTCCTATTTTAGGTAAACTGTACAAAATTTCTAACTGATGCCTGAGTTATTGGCCTAGATACAACTTAAAACTCAACTCATTGCCAAGCATTTGGAACTGAGTCATAGCTCACTCTTCTGTGAGTTTCTGGAAGCTGTAAACCACATAGGTGGAGACAGGCCAGCTTACTCTCAACGAGCTTCTGGTGTATTCAAATTGCTAGCAAGGCATCTTTGGGTTAGCAGTAAAATCACTGTGCACTCCACCAAAAATGAAATATAGTAGTCCGAAGCACAGTCTCAAGATCATGAAAAAGGAAAGATGACTCTGATTGTTTAGATTTGTCTCATCACAGCTCTTTTATAGATAGATAGATAGATAGATAGATAGATAGATAGATAGATAGATAGATATTTTAACAAAAGTTTACAGAAAACTTAGATTTCCATTCATTGTTGCACATCTTCCTCCCTACCCACACCCAGTTCAATTCTCTGTTTAAAAAGATTCTTTCATTGTTGCACCGTTTCCTCCCTTCCTGCTCCCACCCCCTCAGTCCACCTTGTTATGGACCTCTCATTCTGGCCTGTTGTCATGCAAATATCCAATCATATATTTCTTTTAGACAGTTCTTTCCCTCATCTATTTTAATGTAGTGTTCATTATTTATCCCCTCTTTTCTTAGGTTTCCCCCAACCCCGACATCAGTCCTGTTTTATGCAGTATACGTCCTTTTATGACTGAGTTATTTCACTCAGCAGAATGTCCTCCAGGGTCACCCATTTTGTATAATATTTTATGCGTTCCCTGTTTTTCAATGCAGCATAGTATTTCATTGTGTGAATATACCACAGCTTCTCTATCCATTCATTTGCTGATGGGTCATCACAGCTTTCTATCTTTGTCCAAGACGTACATTCCCTTATTCTAATGGCAATTAGAAGAATATTCTGCCATGATAGAACTTGATAGAACAACTTAAACCCAAGTTTCTTTTCTTTTTTTGGAAGAGGAACTTGTAAACTTTTATTCAAATCACAATTAAAAAAGAAAAAAAGCAATACAATGTGTATGTACAAAACACAATGTATAAGAATAATAAATGTATTTAAAAAGGAGTAAAAAGTGAGCTACTTCTGTATGATAAATTATTAGTAGGCACTTAAGGAACACGTAGTTAATTTAATTATCTTATCAGCAAAGACAGGGAGCATTAGTCACCTAGTGGCAAGAAGTTGTGCTGCAATCCCAAACATCCATGGTTCAAATTCTCTAACTGCTCCATGGGAGAAGAATGAGCAATCTCCTCCCATGAGATTAACTGGTATGGGTTGATTCTGACTCGATGATATACACAACAACAACAGCAGTGGCAAAAAGGAAGTTAGTATTGACTTCAATTTAGAGAAGAGGAAGTAGCATTTGAATATTAAATAACTTGTCCAAAAATAGATAATTGGTGAGTAACATGTTCAAGATCTGAACTCAATCTTTTGATTTCCAATCTAGATATATTTCCATAAGCAACTCTTAAAGCTTCTTTTCATGTATACTATTCCTATTGTCCTGCTAGGCCCTCTTCTCTCCATTCCATTTCTGAGAATGCACCCACTTTTAGTCCTCCTGTCTTGGTGAATGTTCAAAACTGGTTCAGAGGGAAGAAAAGCAAAGAACTTTGCTCACCTGAGATGAAGCTTGGAGAAGTGAGCCTCCAGAGTCCTGGTCTCTGATGAGCCTTTCCTCAGGTTGGGCAAGAAGCTGGGGAGCAGTTATTACTAAAGTGAGAAACAGGAAGTTTTAAGAATTTAGATGTCCTACTCAGCCACTCTCCAGAGGGCACTGATTAAAAAAAAAACAAACTTGACAAATTACAACGGAAAGCTGTTTTTCCATTCTCCTACAGCATATTACACGACAATTTCAAGTTTTGTACTTGCACCACTAACAAAATCCAACTCTCTTCAACTTTCCAAACAGTCTCACCCAAATATTCTCTCCCCTACCTGCTCAAATCCAAAATCCAAATGGTCTAATGTAGTTATAAAGTGGCTTAAAATACAGACTTTGAATCTGTCAATCAGGGTGATTTGTGGACACTGACCTTGATTCCAAATTTCCCAGAGACACGTCAGTCTGAACACATTGTTTTCAACTTGGACAACCAGAACTCCTGATTTTCTCCAAGAAGCACCTCCCCACCCTGCCCTCAACACCACCATGAATAAAAACTGGTCCCCACCTAATTCCGGCTCCGTGAGAGATTCTTCTTTGACAGCATGGGTCAGGTGTTCCCCAGGCCCTAAGGCTGAATTCTGAAGTCCCAGCTCCTGAGGCACCACTTCAGGACAGGCCTCTGTCTCCCTCATGTGGCAGTGTGCAGATTCCACCTTCTCAGGTAAGGTTACCTTTCCCAGAACCTGGTTGCTGATCTAAAGACCATATGTTACCAGTTACTGAAGAATGTCAGCTCAAGATTTCGGAAAACAAAGCAAATCTTTTACAACAGATTTTATGACAGTCCTTAGGAACAAGTCATGGGGAAGAAGCAAGGCAGCTTAATTTGCTTATCCAGTAGAAACCACTTGTGGAAATACCACAAGAGAGGCCCACTGCTGACACTGAACCAGGCCTTCAAGATCTATAAGTCGGGCTACAATACTGGGTTTCAACTGGACAGTCTGGACCAATTAAAACTTTTGTGTTTCAACAATACAAATTTTCAAGTATAGAGTTAAAATGAGAAGAGAGGTTTTATCTTCAATTCCTAATAGCTAAAATGTATTGACAGTCACAAACACATCCCTGCTCACAATCACAAACAAAAGCATACCTGGTGCCAGTGAGAGAATAGCATCGCTTTTTACGGTTTTGTTAGCCATAATCATTACAAAAAGCAGACTAGCATACCTTTAGCCATGGTGTCACTGAATGAGTTTAAACCACCAACCTTTTGATTGATTAGTTGTTGTTTGTTGTTTTGTACAACATCTAGTCAGAAGTGACCCACAGCTGACCCTCCAATAGGTTTTCAGAGGTAGTAAACTGCACGGGAGGAGAGTGCCCATCTTCCTCCCACAGAGCAGCTGGTGGATTCAAATACATGTTTTTGGATTGTCAGTACAGCTCCTTACCACTAAGCTACAGAGTTCCCTGGGTAGTAGTAAACCATTTGCACCACTCAGGGACCTGACAGGCACACAGAGCCATAGATGAGGCAGGAGGCTACCCCAACAGGACTCAGATCCCAGTACTCTGCTTACCCACTGCCATAGTCTCTGTGGGTCGCCCTTCAAGCTCTCCACTAGCGTCACAGCCTCCTCTCCACTGCTGGGACGCTGTGTGCGCACCCACATCTGGATCTCCCCAGGCAGGATGGTCAGGAACTGCTCCAACATGAGGAGCTCCAGGATCTGCTCTTTGCTGTGAAGCTCTGGCTGCAGCCACTGGAAACAGAGCTTCCGAAGTTGCCTTAGGGTCTCGTGGGGCCCAGACAGCACCTGGTACTGAAAGCGTCTGAAAAGCTGCCGGGCAGCTTCAGGGCTGGAGAGTTCCCCTTGAGAAGCATCTGATCCAGGGAGTCGAGGGTCCTCTGCCTTTGCCAGTGGTGGCACCTGGACCAGGGCCTGTCCCAGCTCAAATGGCATTATCAGGCTTACCAACTTCGTTCACGTCAGCTAAGTTCTGAATGAAACAGTTCTCTGGGAAGGATCACGTCTTCACAAAGACTCTTGCAGAGACACTGGGGAAGGAAGGAGATTCAGTGAACAACACGACTGTGTGAACAACAGCACAGAAAACAACACGATTTTAGAAACAAATTCACCTGCCCGCTGAGAAACCTTGGACTCAACCATCAATCTCTGAAATTGCCCAAGGATTGACAAGAAGAAAAACAGGTGTTACTGAGACAGCTGGTTGGTTTCTCGGAGGTAATCACTGAATCTTTCTCTCAAGACATTACTGAGTACACTCAACTTTCCACCTCTAAGTAAACAGCAGAGGGCTTTAACTGTTTATACCACCCAGGGGCTCCATGTATGCACTCTTCTAACTGAAAGCAATGTAAGTTTGTAGCCACCAACACTGTACCTAAACTGTCACCATTGCTCTACCACCCACTTTATAACATTCTCACTTGGCCTTCAAATGTCCACATTAAGTACAAGTGTGCTCATGAAACATTTCCACTACAGGTTTCCAGATACATAAATCTTCTGCAACTAAATCTCTGTCCATTTACAGATTGAAAAGTAAAGTTGGACAAAGACATCGGTGCCCTAGATATAAAGTCTCAGGATAAAATGATCAGATGCTTCTAAAAAAAAAAAAGATGAGGCTAAAGAGAACAAACCATCCCTTTCCAAAAGGTGCAATGAAATTCCCAAATGGCTCCTTTTAGTGCCATGATGAAAAGATGTCTCTTTGGGAAGTGATGATAAGCCTGTCACACTGTTCTATCCTTGGGCTCAAAGGATGTTTGGAACAAATACTGTCTATCTGAAAACACACCTATTCCATTGAACTAAGTAACCACTGTTTTTTGGCTAATGTTCTCAAAATTTCCAAGGCAGAGAGAAGATAAAATACTAAATAGTAAAGCTAATATTAAGAAGATTTTTCTTTTAAGGGAGATCTGATGGCCCAGTGGTAAGGATCTATACTGCCAACCTGAAAGCACACAGTTCAGTCTCTCAGCTGCCCTGCGGGAGAAAGATGGACACAATCTCTTTCCATGCGATTTACTGCCTCTGAAACCCCACTGAAGGGTTGATTCTGACTCGGTAGTTTGTTTCCAACTCAATAGTGCATAACAGTAAGGTTTTAAAAAAGACCATGCACTATTTCTAGTTCATTATCTATATGCCTGTATTTTTAGTATTGGGCTACTAAGTTAATCCTTATTAGAAAGAAGCTGCCTCTAATATAAATATCAGATCTACTTTCTTCCATAATACTAACTATTGTTGTTGTTGCTATGTGCCATTGAGTCGCTTGTGACTCATAATGACCCTATGTACAACAGCCCTAAACCCTGCTCTATCCCTTGCCAATCTTATTGACTCTGACATGCCTATCCCCATTACCCCAGCAACGGAATCAATCCATCTCATTGAGGGTCTTCCTCTCCTGTGCTGTCCCTCTACCTTCCCAAGTATGACATCCCTCTCCAAGGACTGATCTCGCCTTGCAACATGTCCAAAGTATGTCGTATGGAGCTTCAGAATCCTTGCCTCCAAGGAGAATTCTGGCCTAAAAAATACGTTACAGGGAGAGTCACTTGCCTAGATGGCTTCATCAGAGATTGAGGTAATACACTTAGTAGCTGGGGGGGGGGGGTGTTTATGAATATGAGAAATAATTTCTTCATCTTTACCACTTTCCCCAACCAATTAAGTCTAAATCAGAAAATAACTTAAAACTGTAAAAATAAAAAAGCAAGTTCTTTCAAACATTAAGAAAGGAAGAGAATAGTAAAAAGGATTAATTTACTATTAGAAATTTCTTTGTGAACCTGAGCAAGACTTGGTCTTAGAAAGGAAACTCACTTATTATTTATACAACATCCCATGTGCTTGGATGACATATATTACACGCTCATCAAATATTGAGAGGAGAATTAATTTTTTGGTCAATGTGAGAGTAAGTAGTATTATATCGACTAGCCAGCCCATCCACTAAAATATACACATTTTGATGCTGTTTTGAGGAAAGTCACTTGCAAGTCTGGTTTAATCAGGAATTGGGGTAATACTCTTTGAATTAGCTGCTTTTTATAGTGAGGTCTGACAAGCCAGCCATGTTTTCATCTCTACCATGTGAGCTGATCAATTTATTCAATATCAGAATATAATTTAAACTGTAAAAATTGTAACTTGGGGAGCTCTGGTGGCCTAGTAGCAAGAAACTGCACTGTAATCCCAGAGGTACACGGTTCAAATTCACCAGATGTTCTGCTGGGGAAAGAGGGGCAATCTCCTGTACCAGTCAGATCAGATCTGATGGCACACACACAAAATAATAAAAGAAAAAATAAAAAAAAATTTTTAAAAATTGTGAGTTGGGGCAAGACAGTTGACTATATAGACCTGGAAACCAATCCCTCTCCAAGGTGACAGTTACAGATGGCAATCTGGAAATCCTGAAATTTAATGAAAGCAGCAAAGAGGACATGGAGATACTGACTGAAGGAAAATACCAATCAAAAGGCTGATTAGAGGAAAAGAAGGAAGAGATAATCATGAAAGAACCAGGACCTGCATCCACATGGAGTCCTGCAGAGAGTGAGGACTGCAGAGAGGTACCAAGGACCAAATGACACCAGAAAAGGCAAAGGAGTGACATGCCCACCCTTTCCACTATTTGCCCACAGGGATCAACAAAGCGAACTTCCATCTGACCAGATAGGGTTCCTCCTGCCCCAAATCAGCTCCTCAGGAGATCAGGCTTAGGCCATCTGGCCCTGGAACAGCCCACACTGGCTTGATGATTCAGAGGCCCTGGTGGCCAGAGTACACTTGGCCTGGCAGTCCTGGTGACCCACATTACCAGGTACCCCATCAATCACCACGGCCCAAGCTCTACTACCCATGCCTCGTGGCCCAATACATCTATCATTGTGTGGTAGCAAGCTATTTCAATTATTGTCAAATTTAGGAGCCCTACACTCTTGGCACCAGCAGTCAGGAAATCAAAAAGTGTATCGCGATGGGAAAGTCTGTTGTTAGGGACCGCTCTAAAGTACTCAGGAGCAACAGTGTCTCTCTGGAGACTAAGGTGCACCTGATACAGGCCATGGTCTTTGCAATCGCTTGTTATGCATCAGGGAGTTGGACAATGACTAGGGAGGACAGAAGGAGAGTGGATGCTTTTGAGCTGTGGTGCTGGAGAAGAGTACTGAATGTACCATGGACTGCCAGGAAAACAAACACATTCATCTTGGAGAGGATTAAACCAAGCTACTCCTTGGAGGCAAGGATTCTGGGGCTTCGTCTGACATACTTTGGACACGTTGCCAGGAGGGACGGGTCCTTAGAGAGGGACATCATGCTTGGGAGGGTTGAGGGACAGCGCAGGAGGGGAAGACCCTCTATGAGATGGATTGACTCGGTGACTGGGGTAATCGGGATGGGCGTGTCAGAGGCAGTGCGGTTGGCGCAGGATAGAGCAGGGTTTAGGGCTGTTGTGCATAGGGTCGTTATGAGTCGCAAACAACTCGACGGCGCATAACAACAACAACAAATTCATGACTTAATAATAAGGATGTCAGTTTAAAGACTAAGGCATGCCTGATTCAATCTGTGGTATTTTCAATTGCTTCCTATGCTTCTGAAAGTTAGACAATGAATAAGGATGACAAGAAGAAAAATTGATACCTCCAGGTTGTGGTGTTAGAGAAGAGTATTCAATATCTCATAGCCTGCCAAAGGAACAAACAAATCTGACATGGAGGAAGAAACATCACCTCACATGGTCCAGTCAGGTGGTCAGGATGGGTCAGTCCTTGGAGAGAGACATTATATTGAAAAAAAGTGGAAAGTCAGCAAGTAAGAGTCCAGCCCAATTTCTGTCAACCAAGGCCACATTTTCCAACTACTAGTCTTCCTTCTTCATTTCTAACTTTCACATTCTAGTCACCAGTTATTAATGCATCTTGATTACATGTTCAATCAATTTCAGACTGTAAAAGTTTGTAAAGCCCTCAATTTCTTTGTCCTGGCTTTGGTGGTAGGTGCATGTATTTTAATAATATTTGTATTAGCAAGTTTTCTTTGTATGTGTATAGATAGTAACCTATAATTCAAGCCCTGTACTTCAGGATAGATCCTGAAACGTACTTTTTTACTATGAATTGATACCATCCCTCTTCAATTTGTCATTTTTAGCATGACTGATTCAAAATGGTCAATACCAGTCCATCTCAGGTCACAAATGCTTAGGATCTTGATCTTTGCTTTCCATTTCATTTTTTACAACTTTCAATTTTCCTACATTCATACTTTGTACATTCCATATTCCAATTATTAACATATGTTTGCAACTATTTCTCATTTTTTAGTGCCTTCCATTCTGAGGGACTCTACTTCTAGTTCTATATCTGATAATGTTTCTCTGTAATTCATAACGTTTTGAAGGCCTGTTACTTCAGAAGTGGACTGCAAGTCTTGCTTCTTAATCTGTCTCAGTCTGAAACCTGTCCACCATGGATGACCTGGCTAGTATTTACATGAAAGTCAGCTCAGTACAGTAATCTAACAGACAAGTGCTGTACCCATAAGACTAAATTATAAAACAAGCAAGCATACAAATCTCAAGCAAACATGCACTCCATGGGAAACAGGAAAAAACAACAACAACCCATAAATGATGGTTATATACAAAGACCTCACCCAAAAGCCTACACAGGAATCAGACTGTTACATCTGTGATAAGAGTTCATAGAGAAGCTCAATATCAGCATCAAGAACAAGGCCAGAAGTTGACTGTGGGACAGACCATCAACTACTTATATGAAGTTCAAACTAAACTTAATAAACAATATTTCCTCTTGTCCACAAGAACCAAAATATGACCTTGTGGGTTTCTCAACTAAATTTTAAAACCATTTCAAGAATAGATTTGATACACTGAACACTAATGATAAAAGATCAGGGAGGTTGTGGGATGAAATCAAGGATATCATCCGTGGAGAAAGGAAAGGTTATTACAAGGACAGGAGGGGGAAAAAGACCAACATGGATGTCAGAAGAGACTCTGAGACTTGCATTAGAAAATAGAGGGGGGAAAAAAGAATATAGATAGGCAAAAATAACGTCAAGAAATACTGAAGAGAGTTGAACAGATGATTTCAAAGGGCAGCTCAAGTGGACAAAGCAAGTATCATAATGAAATGTGCAGAGCTGGGCTTAGGAAAAAACCAAAAGGGAACAAAATGTATAGCATTTCTTAAACTGGTAAAAAAATAGGAACAAATTCAAGTTTCCAGTTGAAATATTAAAGGATTCCATAGGCAAAATCTTGAATGATGCAGGAATCATCAGTAGAGACTAGAAGGAATATACACAGAGTCACTACCAAAAAGGACTGGGTAACACCAAAGCACTGCAGGAAGTGGCATATGATCAAGAACCAAGAAGAATTCAAGGTGCACTGAAGATACTGCCCCAAAATAAGGCACCAGAAATTGAAAGAATATAAACTGACATATTTTCAACAAGTACATGCAGCCCTAGTTGTGACACTAGCCTATGCCAAGAATCAACTACTGGTCAATTGAATGGAGGAGATACCTATTTGTTCTCATTCCTCCTCCCCCCACCCCCCCCAAAAAAAAGGTGATCTGATAGAATATGGAAATTATTGCACAATATTATCATGATCACATGTAAGTAAAATCCTATTGAAGACTATTCTAAAATGGCTACAACAGTACATCCACAAGGAACTATGAGAAATTCAAGCTGGATTCAGAAGAGGCCATTACATAAGGGATATCACTGATGTTATCAAATGAATCTTGGCTGAAAGCAGAGAACATCAGAAAGATGTTAATTTGTACTTACTGACCATGCAAAAGCATTTGACCATGTGGATCATAGCAAATTATGGCTAACATTGAGAAGAATGAGGATCACAAAACATTTAACTGTGTTCATGCAAAACCTATACATAGATCAATAAGCAGTTGTATGAATGGGATAAGGGAATGTTTAAAATCAGGAAAGGCGTGTCAGGGTTGTATCCTTTCTCCATATCTAGTCAATCTGTATGCTGAGCAAATAAATCATTAGAGAAGTTGGACTATAGAATAAGAATGTGGTATTAGAACTGGAGGAAAATTCAGCAACGACCTGTAGTATGCAGATGATTATCATACTTGAAGAAAGTGAAGATGTCTTGAAGTACTTAGCGCAGAAATCAAAGACTACAGCCATCAATATGGGTTAGATAATTTTGAAGCCAGGATTTCATTTTCCTTGGATCCACAATCAACAGTCAAGACTGTTGATTATGGGTGGTAAGAGGTGTCAAGAAATCCAAAGACATGCTGCATTGGGAAAACTTGCAGTCAAGGACCTCTCCAAAGTACAAAAGAGCAAAGATGAGTTTAAAGATTAAGATAAACCTAAGGGAGCTCTGGTGGCCGAGCAAGAAACAATCCTGAAGGCATGCAGTTCGAGGCCATCAGCTGTTCTGAGGGAGAAGGATGGCAATCTCCTCCTGTGCAACTTTAACTGCCTCTGAAAACCTGCTGGAGGGTCAGCTTAGGCTGGTTCCAACTCAGTGGAACACAACAATTCAAATAATGGTATTTTCAATTGCAATTTACACATCTGAAGTTAATTTGGATAATGAATAGGGAAGACCAACAAGATTTGCTATCTTTGAATTGTGGTGCTGGCAGAATACTGAATAATCCATGGACTGCCAAAAGAACAGACAAATTTGTCTTGAAGGAAGTACATCCAGAGTGCTTCTTAGAAGAATGGATGGTGAAAATTCATCTCAATTGGTATGGGCATATTTTCAAGAGGAATCAGTCC
Source organism: Elephantulus edwardii (assembly GCF_000299155.1). NCBI lineage: Eukaryota > Metazoa > Chordata > Mammalia > Macroscelidea > Macroscelididae > Elephantulus > Elephantulus edwardii. The sequence continues at coordinate 4,520,190 of NW_006399983.1, forward strand.
TTGGAGGGAAATACAATGCTGGCAATGGTAAGGGGCTAGCAATAAAGAAAAAGACTCTCAAAAAAATTGATTGACACAATGACTAACACAATTGGCCTATGTATGACAGAGATCATGAGGATGGTGCCTAAAGGCAAGGTTCAGATCTGCTCTTCATAGTGTTGCTATGAGTACTACTCACCTCTATGGCACCTAACAACAAAAAGAAGAAAAAGAGGTAAATATTGTAATTTTATCACAGCAAATATAAGCCAAGAGTGATCAAAATCACAGTTTTATATGAGAAAAGCATGAATTAATATCTTCTTAATCCACAATACTTCACCCACATCATCCAGGATGCAATCCAAACTTTCCAGACATGTAAAGAAACAGACAATGCAAGCAAGTCAAAATCAAGAAAGAAATCAAGAGAAAGTAACTCTGAGTTGGTCTACTGTCTCAAAGAAAAGCACAGTCTCAATGAGAGAAGAGATAAAAACTCTCAGCAAAGACACAGAAATACAAAAAGAACCAAGTGAGTCCAAACTTTGGAAAACAGCCTGTCATCCTAAATTCTACATCCAGCCACAAATATTTGTTCAAACAATAACTTAAATAAAGACTTTTTAAAATAATCAAGCTAGTAAGTAAAAGCTGTTGCCATAGACTTGTATTGAGAGTAATACTAGTTAGTTCATCAGCTGAAGGTAAATTCAGATCTACAAGTGGATTAAAGATAATAGATATGATAAATGAATGGAGTTTTCTGCTTCCTCTTCTTCTCCTAAGTAACTTGAAAGGGTGTTAACTATTCACACCAAAAAAAAATGATAGTGAAATAATATATGTAGAGTTAAGGAGGAAAACCTACAAATGCATTGCACTGAGTCAAAACAAACTCTTGCCTGACCTTCAAATGAGTTTCCAAGACTAAATCACCAGGAAGGAAACTGTCCATCTTTCTCTGTGGATTTGTTGGAAGATGAATTCTCCAGGGAGGCACAGCTTTTGCATTAGCCTTACGGACTAGCCCACCAAACCTCCCTATGCAGAGGTATAAACATATGACAAAGAAGAGTAAATGGATTTAATTTGTTATCATGTTATTATATTTGTAAAATTCAAAGTAAGAAGTAGGAAGTAAGTGGGAAGAGCCAAGTGAAGAATGGAGGTGTTCTGATACAAAGTGAGAAGTGGCAACACAGCATTGTGAGCTCTGAAATTCAAAGTGTAGCCACATTAAAGTAGACTTTTGACAAAGATACATATCATTAACTCTAAATATATTACACATTGAGGTACAAAGCAAAACAAAAACTTGCTGCCACAGAGTTGGAACAGACTCATAGCTGATACTCCAGCAGGTTTTCTGAGGGTGTAAACTGCAGGAGAAGAGATTGTCCATATTTCTCTCCCCAGAGTAAATGGTAGATTCAAACTGGAACATTGTAACTACCCGCCTTTGGTTTGACATCACAGCTCCCCATCCATGAGGCCACCAGAGCTCCCTACTAGTGAAAAACCAGAAGAGAAAGACACAGAAAGACCAAAGGCAAATCAAGTTGGGAAACTAAAACCTACTCTATTAAAAATTACCTTAGTATGAATGGACTAAACACTCCACCAACAAGGCACAGATTGCCAGATTATAAAAAGTCAGTCCTAACCAGATACTGGGTACAACAGACCTATTGCAAACTTAAAGACAAATGAATAACGATAATAAAAGTGGGTAAAATATTTTGTACAAACAGCAAGCATTAGAAAATTGGCATGATTATGTTAATATCTGACAAAACAACTTGACGACAGAAATAAACAGAAATGCTGTATTATGAGATATGGGTCAATTAATCAGGAAACGTACAATAATCTTAAATGTGAATGCACCTAATATCAGGCCTAAAGGGGCCTCAATCACAGTTGGGAATTATAACATCTTAAAAGTTTAGACTCTGTTAACCACACATTTGCACTGCAAAAACTGTTAAAAGGAGGTTTCCCAGTTTGAATGAAACTCGGACCTACAGAAAGGAATAAAGAGCAAAACAAATGAAAATAGGCTTTTCTGATAGAACAAGTAGACAAATCTTGAACACCACCTTTAAATGTCTTGGTCTTACCAAAATTTACACTTTCCAGTGCTTTAAGAAACATTCCCTAAGATAGACCATAGGCTTAACAAATTCTAACGACTAGAAGTTTGCAGTGTATATTCTCCGACCACAACATAATTAAATTATAAGTCACCAACAGTAAGTGTTAATATATGTAATTATGTAATATATGTAATTAACACTCACATAATGCCTGGCCCCCCACAAAAAAAAAGTCACAAAGGAAATGAAAATATAACACAGCAAAATTTGTGAGATTCAGCTAAAAGTATTGCTTGGAAGGAAATATAAGTTATAAATAAATACCTGTTAAATGAACACAGTACAGATGTTCAT
>NW_006399983.1:4525399-4525928 GCF_000299155.1 Elephantulus edwardii
AACTTCTGGTCCAGGACTGACTTCTTGTGTTTGTGTCCTAGTGCCTCTTCTCTTCCAATATGCTGCTGTCACAGTAAGATAATTTCCCAGGAGGGGGTGATGTGTCCTCTAGATCTGGTATGTAAGTGTCCAGAACTACTGAAGCACTCGGGCCCTGCCTGCCGGATGGTATTAGGAATATTTTTAATTTTATTTTATATTGGTTTACATACAAAGTTCATAAAGTTCATATACACTGTTTTTCACATAGGACCTTTCCCCTTTCCTTTATCAATCCCTCTCTCCACCCATCAAATTGTGCGGTCCTGTATTTAACATCCCCCCCACCCCCTTTGGATCCCCATATATGCTCTGCAATAATGGTCCTATACGGTAATTGTCTTTTTAAGACTGAGTTATTACACGTAGCATAATGCTTTCCAGTCCCTCCCATATTAGGTGGTAATTTACAAAATCATTGCTCCTACGTGCTGCCTAGTATTCCATTGTGTGAATGTACTATAATTTCTCAATCCATTCCATTGTGTTA
>NW_006399984.1:0-6306 GCF_000299155.1 Elephantulus edwardii
TTTGTTATGATCCACACAGTCAAACGCCTTTGCATAATCAATGAAACACAGATAGACATTCTTCTGGTATTCCCTGCTTTCAGCTAAGATTCATCTAACATCATCTACAATATCCCTAGTACCACAACCCCTTCTAAACTCAGCCTGGACTTCCGGCAGTTCTCTGCTGATGTGCTGTTCCAGTCGTTTTTTGCTCCCTTAAATATGCTTTTTGTTTTAAGAAAATAACTGATATATCTGTAGTCAACTGATATTCAATAAGGAAACAAAACCTATCAAAAAGTTCTTAGAAATGGTGCTGGCAAAACTGGACTACCTGCAGAAAGTTGAAACAGGATCCACATCTCACTCCATACATAAAAATCAATTCAAGGTGCATCAGAGACCTTGGAATAAAGCCCCAAACCATAAGGGTCATAAGAAACAAAGTGGGACCAAACTTATTGACAAATCCATCCAGAAATGTATAATCTGAAGAGGACAAAATGATGAATGGGACCCTTCAAAGATTCAATTCCTGTGTGCATCAAAAATTTTCCCAACAGTGTGAAAAGGAAACTTACTGACTAGGAAAATATTGGCAATAACATCTCAGTCAAGAGTCTCATAGCAAAAATTTTCAGAATACTCCTGGGCTTTCAGACGAAAAAGACTGATAACACAATTAAAAAATGGACAAAAGACAAGGAAAGACTTTTCACAGACAAAGACATTTGAATGGTCAACAGAAACATGAAGAAATGCTCAAAATCACTAGCTATAAAAGAAATCGAAATTAAAACTACAATAAGATACCATCTCACCCCAGTAGAAGTGGTATCTAGTGTCCCAGTAGCAGGACAGAAAGCAATATATGTTGGAGAGGATGCAGAGATATAGAAACTCTTATACCCTGTTGGTGGTATTGTATAACCACTCTAGAAGGCAATTTGGCATTTCCTCAAAAATCTTAACATAGAATTCCATAGCTATTCCACTGCTAAGAGTAAAGCCCGAGGAAGTTAGATCTGAGATACAAATGGGAATTTGTACAACAATGTTCATAGCAGTATTATTCACAATCTCAAGAACATGAAAACAGCCCAAATGTCCAACCACAAATTAATGGATTGAGAAATTTTGGAATACTAAGCATCACACAGGAGCAACTATTTAGAAAAATACTACATAACTTGGGAGTGAACTAACTCAGCCTCGTAAGGACAAATACTGCCTAAGACCATTATTGCATAAATAGGAAGATAATTATTAAAACATGTGTGGTGATCCAAGGAGTGGGAATGAAGGAGTGGGAGCAGAGGAGTGAGGATGGAACACACAATTTGGTGGACACAGGAAGGGAAGGAGAGAGGGAGGATAAAAGATATGGTAAATATACACTGGGGATCTGGAAAGACAGGATAAATGTGGGCACAGTTCAATAGTAATTGTGGCTAACCTTGAAAAGAAGGAGAATCTCAGAACCCCTGATTGTGCTTTAGTGAAACGTATACTTGGACCAGGATGCAGTCGTCTGAACAGAGCAAGAAAATATGCATGGTTCATGATTAGTTAGAAAAGGAGTGCATCAAGGATGTGTCTTGTCTCCATATCTTTTAAAACTGTATGCAAAACATATCATTCAAGAGGCAGGACTTTATGAGGAGGAATAGGGTGTCAGGATTGGAGGAAGACTCATCATTAGGAAAATCAACTGTGAGGGACCTCTACAGAGTGCTGAAAAACAAGCATGTGAGCCTAGATTTTAAGGTGTGCCTGATTCTGGCCATGGTTTTAGTAATTACTTGTTATGCATCAGGGAGCTGGACAATGAGCAAAGATAAAAGAAGAAAAATTTTGTCTTTGAGTTGTGATGGAGAAGACTATTGAACATGCCATGGACTACCTGCTCCTTGGTGTTACATACTTTGGGCATATAACTAGGAGGGACCAATCTTTGGAGAAGGATATCATACTTGGATGGGTCAATGGACAGGGCAAGAGAGGAAAAGCCTGGATGAGATGGATTGAAACAGTTAATGAGGTTAATGAGGGTAAGAGTGTTAGAGATCATGTGATTGGCTCAGGACAGAGCAGAGTTCAGAGCTTTTGTGCATTGGGTTGTCCTAAATCATAGTTGACTTGATGACACATAGCGACAACAATGAGTGGGAATGATTGTATGAAACACAATGTGAATGAAAAATGGTATGAAATACAATATATATATATACCCTGTAAGCAAAAAAAGAAATTAAATAAGAATTTAAAAACAATGTTTTTCTTGGAAACAATACTGATTCACTGCTACTAAATCAGAAGTGCTTTTTAAAAGTATGCTTCATAGTTTTGTTTTGTACATAGCAAACATGTTCGTATATAGTTTCCAATGTTTGTCATATAATAGCAATACAATTTTGACATATTTCTTGAAAAGAAGTTTTTATTTTAGCTGTTGATATTGTTCAGCCCTTCCCAGTTAAAAGGCAGGGCCTCCTTAATCAAATTAGAATTCAACTAATCCTTAATTATCCATGAAATGTTAACCAAATTGGATTGTGTTCAAATGTAGTATTTTCTACCAGTAGAGACTGCATTTTTCCCCCTGGAAAAACATAGCAAGCTTTCCAGAATAGAAAGCACTTGCATATAGTGCTTCCAAGTTGCTTCTACAAAGAATAAGAGCAAAGAGTTTAGTGGAATTTCCAAACTGTGTTTTTCAAGTAACAGTGATAAAACACATATAAAAAAACCCCAATTGCACCAAAAAGTCATCCTTCAAACTTTTGACTGTGAGTTTTTACAACTTTTAACATTTGGAGAGTGTGTTAATTGTCTAGTGATTCTATAACAGAAATACCATAGGTAGATGTCTTTACAGAATTTTATTCTCTCATTTAGGTGGCCTAAGTTCAAATCAAAGGCTTTAAGAAGGGCTCCTGTAGAAATCTGTGAGCTATGAATTCTTTTGAAATCTCTGTATGGCTTGTCATCAATCTTTCCTTGAACCTAAGAGATTCTTAGTCCAGGGATCCCAGACCTGAAGGAGTGCACTCTTCTTCTGGCTCTTGTTTCTTGATAGCAGTTAGATCTCTCCTTAGCTGCTTGCTTCTCTCACCTTTTGTCTTTAAAAGACAAAAGATTTTGCAGATAGAACTGCAGAGAAACATCTTATACATCAGATCAGGTCTGAGTAATAGCATCCCACCCTAATACAAGATCACATCAGGAAGTATTATTACATATTTATGTTACTGCCAAGTTATGTAATTACATAATCACTGATAATCATGGTTCAGTCAAGGTGACATGCATTTTTTTGAGGGTTATGATTCAATCCATGACAAATTATTACATTTCTCTCCCTACACATTTTCTAGTCTTGATTATACTTAATGTTATGTGCTGTCAATTCAGAGCAGATTCATAGCTGACTCCTCAGCTGGTTTTTGGAGACTGTAAATAACAACAGAGATGATGAACTATCCTGAGGAGGAGCTGGTGCATTTGAACCACCTGTCATTGGGTTGACACTTGAAACTTCTCATCTACTATGCCACCAGAAGAGTTCAGCTAAGTAATTAATAATTCATTTACAAATAAGGCAAGGTCACTGGGTAAGGTTAACTTATGTGCCAGCCAGCCAGTACTGCAGCTATCTATCTGATTTGTTCAGGTTCTCTAGGCTTCACTATTTCCATATCTAGGATCACTGGGTGAGGAGATCACCTTTCTTGCTATAAAGGTTTTTTTGTTGGGTTTTTTGTTTGTTTGGTTTTTAGTATATAAAAACCATAAACAGATGTTAGGTTTGGATATTGTATTGGTCTACTCAGCAAATATTTCTTTATTATCTACTCTTTTATAATTACAGTATCTACAATTACTCTTTTCATGGTCACAGTTGTCCCTGTTTAGCAATACTTGCTCACAGATGAAACATATAATTGTGTTAGTATCTTCCTTCTCTCTCTTATCCAGATCCATTAGGAAAAGAAGAATTTATGTAGTCAAAATCTTCCTTTGTTCATACAAGCCAGCCACTTCATCTTTATCGCCCACTGATTTAGATAGGCAATGTTTAAGGCACATTTTGTGTTTGGAACTCTGAGCATCTGAATTCTAAGCAAATTACAGGCAGAGAAAGCCACAAAATTTTGATCTTACTTCTTATGCCAATCTAATTTCGCATCATCAAAATTCTCTTTACCCAGGGCCAAATCATCTCATTCTAACCATCTGGGCTATGTTACTAGCCATAGATTTGGGCATTCAAAGAACTTAATCTTCTTCAGATAACTCTCTCTCTCTCTCTCCCCCTCCCCTTTCCGCTCTTCCCTCTCACTTCTTCCCTTTCCCCCTCTCCCTTCTCCCCCCCCCTTATGTATCCTTGTACTTTCTCTGTCTTTACTGCATCTGTATGTCTCTTTATGTCTCGATGTCCCTTGGTGTCTGTGTCTCTTGGTCCCTCTTTATATGTGTCTCTGCTCCTCTGTGTTGCTGTCTATCTCTCTGTCTTTCTCTATGACTCTCTCCTTCTTTGTTTGACTCTTTCTGTGTATGCCTTTGTCTGTCTGTTGGTCTCTGTCTGTTGATCTCTCTTTGTGTACATCTGTCTCTTTATCTATATGCCTACCTTTATTTCGATTTGTCTCTCTCTTCTGACTCTCTGTCCATGCCTCTTCTATATGTCTGCCACTATACGTCTCTCTGTTCTGACTTTCTTTGTCCATATCTCTCCTATAGATCTGCATTTCTATTTCTCTCTGTGTCCATGTCTCTCCTATGTTTCTGCTTCTGCCTCTATTTCTATTTCTTCTCACTCTGCTCATATTTCTCCTATGTCTGACTCTCCGTGTCTTTATTTCAGTCTGTTTTCCCTCTCTGTCTTTCTCCATTTCTATGTTTGTCTAATCTATCTCCCTCTCTTTGTGTTGTGGTCTATTTATCTTTCAGTCTGTCTGTCTTGCAGTGTCTTTGTCCCTCCCTTTCTCTTTCTCTTTGTATTTATTTTGCTTATCTCTCTCCACTTCTTTGTGTGTTTCTGTTTCTGTGTGTTTGTCTCATGTCTCTCCGTGTGTTTCTCTTTTTCTATGTATCTGTTTCTCTCTCTCTCTCTTTTGGTTTCTCTCTGTATCTATCCCTTTTTATCTGTGTCTCTCTATTCTCAGGTATGACTCTCTCTTTCTGTGTTTCTCTGTATTTATGTTTCTTTTTTTAAAAAAATTTATTTTATTAATTTTAATGAACATTTACAGATATTTTGGATTTTCATTCATTCATTGTTGCACTATTTTCTCTAATGCACCCCCAGTTTGTTTCACTCTTTTTTTCCCCTGAAAGTCTATTTTATTTGTCCCATTGCCACAGAGATTGTCAAAGCCAGTTCTGATTTAACTGCTTTGTCAGTGTGTCCTTTGCTATTCCCTACCACTCCTCCCTGAGATTTCACCCTGATTCATAAGGAAAAAGAGACAGTGTATTCTCTTAGCTACTTCGTGCTGAAAAGGGACACTGTAGGTTTCAGGGTAAAGATCTCTCACTACTCTAAAGGGACCCTTTGGCAATAGGAAACAGGTAGACTATTGTGGAGATTGATTTTGAAATTTTGATGCACTGTTATCAATTGTGCTTAGCCATAGATGTTCATATCCTTGAAGATGCATCATGTAACTGTTGCAGCCTAGAAGACACAAATTTAACTAACAAGTTAAAAGTACATGAGTCAAAAATTAAAAGCAATAATATTCCAAGTAGAGGTTCTAACAGTGGCACAAATAAAAAGGCTTATTGACTAGAACTTTGTCTATTATAATCTAGAGGTTAGGCACCACAAATGTAGAGGCTCAACTATGTCATTTATTTTTCTTAAATCCTGGACCAAATTCTATCTACCACTGGGTTGTTTTACAGCTCAGAAGTCTGCATGCAAGGCAGAGGTGAAGTTAGGAAATGCTTATGAGGTTTTCCATCAATTCCAACAACTAAAAAATAGTGAGAAGAGTTGGGACCTCAGAAGGATTTTAGGTCCAAATAATAGGCTCTTGTGTCCAGGAGAGAATGGATATACTTACCAGTAATGTTAATGGTCACCCACAGCTCTTCTGGAAGGATCTGAATCATTGAAGCATCCTCGTTTGTTTCCAGCTCGGAGCTGGGGCCTGTCAGTCCTGTCAGCCACTAGGACCTGATGTTGGCCACCCTTGGCCATGTGTCCTTCAGATCCACACTTAAAGCAAGTGAGTGGGAGCTTCCTCTCTACTCCCTTGCCTATCTGTGGCTCTCGTCTGTGACACTGTCTACTGAACTGGCCCAGCTTTCCACAGT
>NW_006399984.1:10724-16652 GCF_000299155.1 Elephantulus edwardii
CTTGGTCATGGTGAATTATGTCTTTGATGTATCTTTGGATTCTATTTGCAGTATTTTATTCAGGATTTTTGCATCAATGTTCATGAGAGATATTGGCCTATAGTTTTCTATTTTGGTGGTGTCTTTTCCTGGTTTGTGTATCAAGGATATGTTTGCTTTATAGAATGAGTCTGGGAGAATTCCATCTTCTTCTATTTTCTGAAATAATTTATGTAGAATTGGTTACAGTCTTTTCTGAATGTTTGATAACATTTTCTTGTAAAACCATCTGGTTCAGGGCTTTTTTGTTGTTGTTGTTGTTGGAAGTTGTTGTATTACCTTTTCAATTTTTTCTTTTGTAATGGTTCTGTTCAGATGTTCAATTTCAGTTTGTGTCAGTTTAGGTAGGTTGTGCATTTTAAAGTATTTGTCCATTTCCTCTGGGTTTTCACATTTGTTTAAGTATAGTTTTTCATAATACTCTAATGTTAGTTTTTTTTTAATTTTAGTTGGGTCTGTTGTGATGTTGCCTGATTCATCTCTTATTTGGATTATTTGCGTCTTCTTTTTCATTTCTTTTGTGAGTTTTGGTAGTGGTTTGTCAATTTTATTGACCTTTTCAAAGAACCAACTCCTAGTTTTGTTGATAGTTTCAATTGTTTTTCTGCTTTGTATTTCATTTATTTCTGCTCTAGTTTTTATCCTTTCCGTTTTTTTAGAGGATGTCGGGTTTTCTTAATGTTCTTTTTCAATTTGTTGGAGAAGTTAAGTTAAAGAGTCAGTGGTCAATTTTTCCTGCCTTTTGATGTGTTTGCTTATTGCTATAAATTCACCTCTGATTACTGCTTTGTCTCTTTCCAATAGGTTTTGGCAAGTGGTGTTTTCATTGTCATTAGTTTCAAGAAACTTTTTAATTTCATTTTTTATTTCTTCTACTACCCAGTCATGTTCAAGCAAGGTGTTGTTCAGCTTCCAAATGTATGGTTCTTTCTCCTTTATCATCCTATTATTGATTTCTAATTTTGTAGCATTATGATCTATAAAGAGAGTTTGCATTATTTCTATTATTATTGATGTTTGCCTTATGACCCAAAATGTGATCTATTCTAGAGAATGTTCCATGCACACTAGAGAAGAAGGTATACTTTGCTTTTCTGGGATGCATTAGCCTAAAAATATCTATGAGGTCAAGTTGGTTTATTGTGTGATTTAATTCTTCAGTATCTCTGTTGAGTTTCTTCCTGGTAGTTCTATCTTTTCTTGAGAGGGGTGTATTCAAGTCTCCCAGCACTATAGTAGTTTTGTCTATTTCCTTTTTTCAGTTTTTATGTATTTTGCTGGTCTTTCATTTGGTGCATGGATATTTATTATTGTTATGTCCTCTTCTTCTATTGACCATTTTAGCATTATGTAGTGACCTTCCTTGTCCTTTGTGATAGTTTTTACATTAACATTTATTTTATCAGAGATTGATATCACTACTTCTGCTTTTTTTTCTAAGTGCCATTTGCTTGGTATATTTTTCCCCCCCCTTTGCTCTTTAGCCTGACTTTATCTTCATTTTTCATATGTGTCTCTTGTAGACAACATATTGATGGATTTTGGTTTTTTTATCCAATCTACTACTTTCTTTCTCTTCAGTGGTGCATTTAAACCATTCACGTTCAGTGTGACTATTGAGAGGCTAGATTTTATTGCTATCGTGTTGAGTTATTTTTGGTGTTGTTGCTAGTTACTTTAGACCATGGAGCTTTCTGTGGTATATCTGTAAGTAGGACATCTCTGAGTTTCTCCTGCAATGATGGTCTTGTTTTTACAAACTCTCTTAGGTTCTGCTTTTCTGGAAATATCTTGATCTGTCCTTCATATTTGATGAATAATTTGCTCGGTACAGTATTCTTGTACATTGGGTTTTTGGAGGCCTGCTATGTCAGAAGTGGATGGCCAATCCTTCTTCTTAGTCTATCTTAATCTGACCATTCAGATTGAGGGAAGTATCAGACAGACCAGTGTTTTACAGAAAAGTGAAAGATATATCCCTTATTGTGGAATTAATAATTTGTATCAGTGTTGTCCGTGACCTTGGCACATGTATCTTTACCCACTTATTTCCTTGCTCCACCATCCGCCAGGATACCCATCCACTTTTACCCACTCCCTTCAACATCCATCTCCCCTTGTCCCACCCTTGATAACATAACTTATATCTGAAGCTTTCTTGGCTTCTGTGATTCAAAATCTGCTCTACTTGTTGCAGAGGGTCAAGTTCTTTAGCCTTCAATATGGATTGAGGCTCAATGTCAAGAAGACAAAGATTCTCACCACTGGACCAATTGGCAGCATCAGGATGGATGATGAAGAGATTGAGATTGTTGGCAGCTTTAGTTTGCTTGGCTCCACAGTCAACACTCTTGGCACCAGTAGCCAGGAAATTAAAAAGGTGCATTGCCATGGGAAAGTCGGTTGTTAGGGGCCTCTCCAAACTACTGAAGAGCAATGGTGTCTCTCTGGAGACTAAGGTGTGTCTGACACAGGCCATGGTCTTTGCTATCACTTATTATGCCTCAGAGAGTTGAACAATGACTAAGGAGTATAGAAGGAGAATTGATGCCTTTGAGCTGTGGTGCTGGAGAAGAGTGTTGAGGGTACCATGGACTGCTAGGAAAATGAACAGATTCATCCTGAAAAGGTTTAAACTAGGCTACTCTTTAGAGGCAAGGATCCTGAGGCTCTGTCTAACATACTTAAGGACTGGTCCTTGGAGAAGGACATCATGCTTGGTAGGGTGGAGGGACAGCACAGGAAAGAAAGGCCCTCTATGAGGCGGATTGATTCTGTGACTGGGGCAATCGGGATGGGTGTATCAGAGATGGTGCAGTTGGCACAGGACAGAGAAGAGTTTAGGGCTGTTGAACATAGGGTGGCTATGAGTCGCAAGCGACTCGACGGCACATAAGAACAACAATAACAACAACAACAACAACAACAACAACAACAACAACAACAACAGTATTCTTGGTTGACAGTTGTGTTCTTTAAATATTTAATATATGTCCTTCCACTCTCTTCTCGCTTTCATGGTTTCTGCTGAGAAATCAGCACTTAATCTTATCTCTTCTCCCTTAGGTTACTCTTTGTTTCTCCATTGCTGCTTTCAGGAGTCTCTCCTTATCTTTGTTTCTGGCAAATTTAACTATGATATGCCTTGATGTTTATCTTTTTGGGTCTATTCTATATGGTGTTTGCTGAGCTTCTTGAGTATATATTCTCTTATTCTTCATTATGCCTGGGAAGTTTTCCTCTAGTAGTTTTTCCTCAGCTTTTTCTGTTCCCTTGCTTGCTTCTTCCTTTTCTGGGATTCCAGTGATGCACATGTTATTTTTCTTGATGGTGTCCCACCTTATTCTTAGGTTTTCTTCTCTTTCCTTCTTTTTTGAGTCTGCTCTTTGCTCTAGCACATCAGTGGTGACAATTCTGTCTTCAATTTCACTGGATCTGTGTTCCATCTCATCAACTCTTCTCATGTGTCCCTCCTCATGTTGACAGCCTCTGAAACATTCGGCCTTATATTTTGAATAGTGGATTCTGGTTTTTCCAGTGCTGCTAATGCCTCATTTGTTTTCTCTGCAATGTTCGACGTTGATTTTTGAGCTCCTCCTAATTTTTGCTTGTAATATCCTGTAATTCATTAAGTTTGTCTTTCATCCATTGGATATATTCAATCACTCCTCTTTAAATCTGTGTCAGAAAGTTCCATCAGACTTTCTGGCTTCAGGAGATCCACTAATACTGTGTCACCTTTTGAGGGTGACATCTTGCTGTGCTCTTGTGTATTCTGTGGATAATTTGCTTTCTTTGAGATATTGATATGTTCTTGATCTGAAGACAATGTTCTCGAGATCAGTTGGGCAGCTACCTTACTTGTGTGTTTCTCTGAACTTCTGACTTCAGAGAAATGTCAGTTCAGAGCCTGTGAGGGCAATCTCTTGTTGGTAAGTCAGGTCACGGTGCTCCCGATTAAAGGCAAGTTGATTGCCCAGACTTTTAGGCACCAGTGTGGAGCCAAATGAGGTGAGGTAGGCACAGACAGGGTTGGGGTGATTGCAAGGGGAGGTTAAACACTTGGGGGACCTTGCTCAAATCTCTTCTGTCTGAGTGTGCCCACGATTGGGGTCCCTACTCAGATTCCTGCTGTCTGTTTCCCACCCTGTGGTTTTCTCAGTGTTCCCTACCTGGTGGCACACTTACGCAGGTGCCTTCACAGAACAGCCCCTGCTCCAGCAGGGTCCTGGATCCAACAGGACCCGAAAAGCCAAAGGTAAAAATTCCCACCGACCCACTAGCCTCTGGCTGGTCTGCAGAGTCCACAAAAGCCAGCCAGTGGCTGGCTTGTTTCTGGGCAGTCGGTGTGGCCCAAGAGAGCGTGGTCAAATTTCCCACCAGTGGACATGCTCTTGGGTGCTCTCCTAGGTAATCAGCACTGCCCCAGAAAACCCAGTCAGGAACCTACTGGCCTACTAGTTCCCCAGAAGCTCGGCTGGTAGCTCTGGGTGATGGCTGGATCTGTGGTGGTGCCCTGGGGTCACAGGGCTGTGGTGGGGGCTGAGGTGTGTGGTTTTGGGGCTGCAAGGTGGGGTGGCGGAAGAGGGGGGAAGCAAGAGGCTGTGGGGGGCCACAGGAGCACAGGGATTGGACACTACCACCAGAAGGCAGGGGGCGGGGCTTTGGCACTGCTGGGGGTTTATGCAGTGTCATCCTGTGTGGTGGAGTTATGAGGGCTCAGGTCGCAGGGGTGTCACACAATGGGCTGCACTCATCGTTCCTCTAGGGTCACACAGTGGTCGGCAGTGGTCGCTCCTCTGGGTTTCCACGGTGGCTGGCAGGGAGTTGCTCCTCCATGGTCTCTTAGAAGCTGGGGGTGGTTAGTTGCTCCTCCGGAGTCACAGGGTGGCAGGTGGTTGCTCCCTACTTGCTCCTCGTGAGTGGGTTTCACAGTGGCTTGGCTGGTGCCTTTTGGCTGGGACTCAGCTGTCCTGTGTGTGGTTCAAATTCCCTGTATTCTTGTATTTCTGTTTCTAAATCTCACTGTCTCTCTCGATGTGTGTGTCTCTTAAGCTTCTCTTGAGTCCTTTCTCTCTCTCCCTCTCTCTTTTTGTCTTTCTCATGCTGTCTCTTATATCCCTAGAAACCCTGAGATAAGTCAGTGGATGCAGAGAAAACATGCCCAGACTCACTCTATTTCTTTATTGCTCAATATTCCCAATGTCTTGTCATCTCCTGGATATTAGGCTATCTACTTGCTGGCTGTCATTTATTTATATTCCTGGAAATCCAGTATCCTGATTGATACTGGCTCGTCCTATTTCAATGCACATTTTAAAGTCCCTAAGGATGTGACCTTGTTATGTGCTGTCAAGTCACTTGCCACTCATAGCAACCCTATGTACAATAGCTTTGAACTCTGCTCTGTCCTGATCCAATCTCACTGTCTCTGACACACCTACCTCCATTACTCCAATTACTGTGTAGTTATCTTTTTATGGGTTATTCAACAAGTTGCTCTTTGGTTATTCAAGTTTTACAAGAGAGAGTCTAATATGATTATATAAAGTGTAAATATATTGATCGTATAGATTTTCAGCATAAATCCAATAACTTCTTTATCTATGCTATTTCTATAACAGAAATAGGGAGCTCTAGTAGCCTAATAGTAAGAAATTGTGCTGCAATCCCAAAGGCACACAGTTCGAATCCACCAACTACTTCATGTAAGAGAGTTGGATGGTCTCCTATCATCCCATGCAATTAATTGCTTCTGAAAACTTGCTTGAGCATCTTTTATGGACCAATGCTGATTTGACAGTATAGAACAACAACACAACAGAAGAGCCACAAATAAGGGTTTAACTATAGCTAACATTAACACAACCTACCTAAACTGACACAAAC
>NW_006399984.1:20542-22678 GCF_000299155.1 Elephantulus edwardii
GGAGAGAATGGTGTGGCAATGAAGGAGTGAAAGCCCAGAATCCCTGTGAATGTTCATTGAAACTAATAAAATTTAATAATAATTAAATTAAAAAACCATGATAGAGAAATCAAGATATTATCAGAAAAGCAAGATAAAGGAGTTTGTAAAAACAAGACTATCATTGCAGGAAATATGGAGGGAAGTATTTCTTACAGAGATGGCACAGAATGCAGAATGGATAAAAGTAACCAGCAACAACACCAAAATTTACTTTAAAAAATGATAACAATAAAACCTTGTTTGAATAATTACACTGAATGTGAATGGCTTAAATGTGCCAGTGAAGAGCAAAGAGTAAAAGATTGACTAAAACCTCAAAATCCATCAATATTTTGTCTATAAGAGACACACCTGAAAAGTGAAAAGAAATAAAGACTAAAAAGTAAAAGGGTAGGGGGTAGTATAGCAAGCAAATGGCAATCAGAAAAAAGTAGGAGTCGTGATACTAATCTTGGATAAAATAGATTTAAGCGTAAAAACAAAGGACAAGGAAAGTCACCATAAAACGTTTATAACATTCTGTCAAGAACCTCTCTAGAGTACAGAAAAGAAATTATGTCAATCTTGGGACTAAGGTGCACCTGATATGGGCTATGAACTTCACAATTACTTTCTATTCATCCAAGAGCTGGACAATAAGTAAGGATGATTGAATAAGGATTGATACATTTGAATTGTGGGGATGGGAGAGAGTGTTGAACATATTGTGGACTGTCAGGATAACAAACAGGGTTGTCCTGGAAAGGATGAAACCAGGCTACGCCCTGGAGGCAAGGATTTTGAAGCTCCATCTCACTTTGGGAAGATATCCAGGAGGGACCAGTCCTTGGCGAAGGATATCATGATTGGAAGGGTGGAAGGACAGCACAGGAGAAGAAGACTCAAGATAATGTGGATTGACTCAGTGACTGTAGAAGTGGGATTAGGTTTGTCAGAGATGTTGAGATTGGCACAGATTAGAACAACGTTCAGAGCTGATGTACATAGGGTTGCTATGTGTTTCAGGTGACTTGATGCAGGCTGAGTATGCATTCTTCTCCAACGTGCATAAAACGTTCTCCAGAATAGATCATATTTTATGTAACAAAGTAAGAGTCAATAAACTAAAAAAAAAAGCAACATAGACATAATAAAATGCATTTTCTTAGACCACAAATGTTAAAAACTTAGAAATTAATAACAAGAGGATAAAGGAGAAAAGCCATACATTTAAAGCTGAACAATACCTTGTTTGAACGTGCGTGAAAAATAAAAGAACTAAAGAAGGAAAAAAAAATTCTTAAAACAGATGGCAATGAAAACACAATTTACCAAAACTTCTGGCAAACAGCCAAAACAGTAATCAGAGGTTAATTGATAGTAATAAGCAAACACATGAAAGGGGAATTAAAAATAATAACTGATTCTCTAAACCCAACACCTTCAACAAGTTGGGGGGAAAACCAAACCGAAGATCCATCAACCTCTACAAAAAATGAAATTATAAAAATTAGGATAGAATACATTAAACAAAAACCAGAAAAACAATTGAAACCATCAATAAGACCAGTAGTTGATTCTTTGAAAAGGTCAATAAAATTGACAAACAGCTAGCAAAACAAACAAAGGAAAATAATGAAAAGACACAAATAATATGAATAACAGATGAAAGGGTCAATCCACAATAGAACCAAATAAAATAAAAAGGCTAACAATGGAATGTTATGGAAAAACTATATTCAAACAAATGTGAAAACCTAGAGGAAATGGACAAATACTTAAAAACTTACAACCTACCTACCCAAATTGACACAGAGTAAAGCAGAACATCTGAACAGACCCATTATAAAAGAACTTGAACAAGTAATAAAACAACTTTCAACTTAAAAAAAAAAGACAAGGAAGAGATGGTTTTACTAGTGAATTATATCACACACTTAGAGAAGAACTGTCACCAATTCTAAAGAAAGTATTTCAGGAAGTAAAAAAAGAAGGAATTATCCTAGACTCATTCCATGAAGCAAACATATCCTTGATACCAAGTTATGTAGAAACACCACCAAAATAGAAAACGATAAACCAATATCTCTTTGAAAGAGATGCAAAATTCCTCAA
>NW_006399984.1:25429-26468 GCF_000299155.1 Elephantulus edwardii
CATGACTAAGTGGGATTCAAAGCAGGTATGCAAGGATGCAACATAAGAACAAAAATCAATGTAATTCATCAAATGAACAAAGCAAAGAACAAGGATAACACAATCCAATCGTTTGATGCAGAAAAGGCCTTTGACAGAATCTAACACCCTTTCCTGATTAAAATACTCAGGAAAATAGGAATAGAGAGGAATTTCCTCAACATAATGAAAAGTATATATACAAAACCAAGAGCCAACTTTGTCCTCAAGGGAGCAAGAGTAAAAGAATTCCCTTGAAAATAGGAACTAGGCAAGATGTCCTTTCTAACCTCTCATATTAAGTATGGTATTGGAAGTATGAGCAAGAACAATAAGACAAAGCCAGGAAATAATCCTCCATACATTGCAGATATAGATTAAGATATCTCAGATACAGACTGTGCAGGTATGGTGAAAAGATGCAATTGTAACACATAAATTTTCTAATTTTAAGCCATGCCATGTTTCCTTGTTTTGTTTGGACAAGTGCTTTTTGGTCTATCTATAGATTTTGCACAAATTATTTGAGGTTTGAGTCAGATTTATTAAGCTGAGGGAACTAAGGGACCAATTTAAACTTCAAATCAAAATATTGAAAGATGCTAGGAAATGTGCAAGGAGCTGGAGTCAGAAAATCAAAAAGGCAAAACTTGCTTGGTATTTCTTAAGCTAAAGGAACTAAAGAATAAATTCAAGCCACAAGTTAAAATGCTTAAGCATGCCATGGACATTTTTGAATTATTGAATTTGAATTGATCATTATTGAATGATACAAGATGCAGTAAAAGAATTTGGACAGAGTATATATATAGTCACTGTCCCAAAAAGAATGGCTGACACAGAGGAATTTCAAGAAACAACATGTGATAAAGTGGCAATGGTGATGAAGTAGGAAGTTCATGCTGCTCTGAAGAACTTGGTGGGAAAAAAACATCCCAGGAATTGAGGGAATACCAATAGACATATTTCAACAAACACATGTTGTTCTGGATGTGCTCACCAGGTTGTGCCAAAAAATCTG
>NW_006399984.1:27548-33542 GCF_000299155.1 Elephantulus edwardii
ACATACACCTTTCCCAATTTTGAACCATGCAGTGTTTCCTTGCTCTGTTCTGATGACTGCCTCTTGGTCCAAGTATAGGTTTCGCATTAGCACGATCAAGTGTTCTGGGATTCCCATTCTTCTTAGAGTCAGCCACAGTTTGTTATGGTCCACACAGTCAAACATCGTTGCATAATCAATGAAACACAGATGGACATTCTTCTGGTATTCCCTGCTTCCAGCTAAGATCCATCTAACATCAGCTACAATATCCCCAGTGCCACAACCCCTTCTAAACCCAGCCTGGACTTCTGGCAGTTCTCTGCTGATATGCTGTTCCAGTCGTTTTTGGTTTATCTTCAGTAGAATCTTGGTAGCATGTGAAATTAATGATATTGTTCTATAGTTTCCACACTCTGTTGGGTCACCCTTCTTTGGAATGGGAACAAATTTAGATCTATCTCTTCCAGTCAGTTGTTCAAGTGGTTGTTCTCCAGATTTCTTGGCACAACTTGGTGAGCACATCCAGGGCAGCATCTGCTAGCTGAAATACATCAATTAGGATACCGTCTATTCCTGGGGCCTTATTTTTTTCTATTTCCTTCAAAGCAGCTTAAATGTCTTCCTTCATCACCATAGGCTCTTGCTCATATGTTATTTCATGAAATTCTTCTGTGCCTGCCAATTCCTTTTGATCCTGCTGAAAAGTGTCTGGAAACAAGTAGAACAGTAAGTATATTGACGAAGATCCCCCGGAAATAAAAGCTGGGTTTAGAAGAGGTTGTGGCACTAGAGACATTATCACCAATGTCAGATGACTGTTAGCAGAAAATAGAGAATATCAGAGGAATATCTATCTGTTTCATTGACTATGTAAAGGCATTTGACTGTGTGGATCACAACCAACTGTGGCTAACTCTGAGAAGAATGGGAATCTCAGACAATTGATTTTACTCCCTAAAGGGTTCAGTGCTAACCAGCTCTTTTTGATATAGTATTTGTATGTTTCTTCAATTTTCATTTCATGTTAGTACATCACTCAATATTTTGTCCATAGAAACAGTCAGTATTGGAATTTGAAGCTTGAATGTATTCCTCAGTTATTTCAGCTTGAGATTCTGAAAATTTCCCTCAAATGTTGAGAAGCCAAAGAAGAAATGGAAAAGGTAAAGAGTTGAACAGATTTCAAAAGGCAGCTCTAGAAGACAAAGCAAAGCATCATAACAATGTACAAACATCTGAAATAAAAAAATAAAAAAGTTAAAAGGGAAGAACTTGCTCAGCATTTCTCAAGCTGAGAGAACAGAAGAACAATTTCAAGCTTTAAGGGGCAATATTTAAGGATACAAAATCATGAATAATCAAAGAAACATCAAAAGAAGATGGAAGAAATACACAGAATGACTGCATCAAAAAGAATTGGTTGACATAGGACAATTCCAGGGAGCAGCATATGATCAAGAACCAATGCTAATATTGCATAATACCATTATTGTAAAAATAGAGGTATAAATACAAAAACGTGTATAGGGTTGAAGGAGTGGGAGCAGAGGGATAAGGGTGGGCAGGGGGTAAATTATGAAGTTGCACAATTTGGCAGTTGGAGAGAGAGGTTAAAGGAAATGGGAAAGATTCAGCAGATGCCTGAAAAGATGGAGTAATGATGGGCATAGTTCAATGATGATTAATTTTGGCAAACACAATGTATGAGGATGATTGTATGAAATATATGAATGAATGAAAATATGAAACACAGTGTATAAAAATTTTCTATGCAAATCAATATAAAAGAAAAATGTTTACAAAATTGAATACTCTCTTTAATAAAAATATTCTATAATACTAAAAAAAATCAACGGTAATAAGGGAAGATGTTCAAACTACACTGAAGACACTGACAAAAAATAAGATCCCAAGAATTAATGGACTACCAATTAACATATTTCAACAAAGAGATACAGCCCTGGATGTGCTCATCAGGTTGTATCAAGAAATCTGGAGGACAACTATCTAGTCAACTGATTGGAAGAGAGTCATATTTATCCCAATATCTATTAAAATGATCCAAAAGAATGTGGAAATTATGAAACAATATAATAAATTTTATCTGTAAGTAAAATATTTCTGAAAATTATTTTACAATGGTTCGAATAATTCATTGACAGAGACCTGCCAGAAATTCAAACTGGATTTAGAAGAAGCTGTGGCACCAGGAATATCAATGCTGATGTCAGATCCATCTTGGCAGAAAGTAGAGAATACCAGGATATCTAGCTATGATTTTTTTTTAACTATACAAAGGCATTTGACTTGTGTGGAGCACAAAAAATTATGGCTAACATTGAAAAAAATGAAAAACTTAGAAGAATTTATTATGCTAATAGAAAACAAAAAAGCTGTCTGAACATAGAAATGGGACACTTCACGGTTCAAAATGAAGGAATGCATACATCAGAGAACACCATTCTTAAGTTTAAACATCCTTGCTCTGTTTGGACAACAGGTTCTTGTTCTAGGTATAGATTTCATATAATCACAATTAAGTATTCTGGGATTTTCATTCATCTCAATGTTATCCATAATTTATTATAATCCACACAGCCAAAGACCGTAGAAATAAATATTTTTCTGATATTCTTCTTTCCAGCCAAGACACACCTGATAGCAGCAAAGATATACTTTGCTTCTAAGCTAAGGTTGAATTTCTGGATATACTGTTTCAGCCATTTTTAATAATCTGGGCAAGATGAAAAAAGCTTGCAGGAGATACCATTGATATTGTTTGATAATTTAATTAAGCCCACACTCTGTTGGCTAATCATATTGAGAATAAGAACAAATATGTATCTCTTTCAGTCAATTGGCTGAAAAAATAGCTGCCTTTGAAATTTTTTGGCATAGTTAAACACCATTTAGAATGTTAAATATAATTTTTTAATGATAAAACTCACAAAACAATTAGCTAAGGTTAAAAAAACAGTTTTAACAGGATTGAAATATATTAAACAACAAACCATTAAGTGAAAACATGACTAGAAGAAAAATAGAGAATTACATTTTTCCAAAAAGCAAGAGAAAAAAAAGTTTTTGCAGCTAAGAGATATATTTAGTCTCAAAGTTTCACCATATTCCCAATACAAAAAGCAAGAGATTCACACTAGATACATTCTTAAAATACCATAATGCCAAGGATAAAGATAATAAAAACTCCCTTTAGCCAAGGAGGGTTAGAAGTGAAGAAACAGGGTTGAGGTCACCTGTAAACCAGACTGACACCAAACTTATTAAAATATAAACTTATAAAATGCAAGAGGAATCATTATTCTAGGAATATTAATTTTTAATCCACAGTCAATACCCAATGCACCAATTAAAAATAAAGCATCAAAGAAAGAATTCAGATAAACATATTGTCAGAAAGAAAGAAGTATCAGTAGTTACAAAATATGGCCTTAGTGAAAGAAAAGAGGCTAAAGAGAGAATAATAGGATTTTTGCATTATCAATCAATGACTGTAGAAATAAAATCTCCATTTTTTACCTTTAGTTTTAATAGTTGATGCATATAGTTAAATTATTAGTCCTATATTGTATATGTATATGCATATGAATAGTATCTTAACTCTCACAACACTGTAATTCAATGTGGATCTTGAAATGTTCTTGATGATGATGATGCAGCATTCTTCTTTAATTGGTCATTCCTTGCATAGGTGAACATATAATTGTCTGATTTAAAATAATCAATACCAGTACATATCAATTCCCTATTGTATTACCACTAAGACAAAAGATGATGAAATTGAGGATGTCAGTCGAGAGACTAAGGTGTATGTGATTCAAGCCATGATCTTCACAATTACTTGCTATGAGTCAGAGAGCTGGACAATGACTAAGGATAATAGAAAAATTGATGCCTTTGCTTTGTGGTGCTGGAGAAGAGTACTGACCATACCATGGATTGCTAAGATTAAAAACAGTTTTGTTCTGGAGAGAATAAATAATCACCATTGATGTGTTTTAACAAAAGGTTTCACAGTGAATAAATCTTTAGTTCTGCAAAATCCTGTCATGTAATCTCCATCCTCATTTTTGTCACTAGGTCACACTTGGGTGAAAGTTTTGAAGCTCCATATCACATACTTTGGGCATGTTTCCAGGAGGCCCAGTAATTAGAGAAGGATATCATGCTTGGAAGGATGGAGGACAGTGCAAGAGAAGAATGCACCGGATGAGATGGATTGACTCAGTGACTGGGGTAATGGGTATAGGTGTATTAGGAACAATGAAATTGGCTCAAGGAAGAGCAGGTTTGAGAGCTGTTGTACAAACGAACAGTATGAGTTTCAAGCAACTCAACAGCACATAATAAACCACTACTGACTTTCACAGTCCAAAATTGATTTAATATGAAATAAAGAAGCATTAATAAAAATCGGTGACTTGAAAGTAAAAATTACAAGGCCGGTAGTTGGAAAATATGACCTAGTGACAAAAATGTGACTGGGAATTACATGACAGGGTTCTGCAGAACTAAAGATTTATTCACTGTGAAACCTTTTGTCAAAACACATCAATGGCGACTATTCACAGTATAGAACATCATGACTGTAGAAGAAAAGACTGAAGTTCTTAATGATTTAATTTTACTCTGACTCACAATCATCACTCATGGTTAAAGCAATCAAGAAATCAGAAGACATGTTGCATTTGGGAAATATGCTGTCAAGAACCTCTCAAGGATCTAAAGAGCAAAGATGTCAATTTAAAGACTATGGTGTGCCTGATTCAAGCAATGAACGTCTTCATTACTTTCTATGCATATGAAAGTTGGACAATGAATAAGAATGACAGAGGAATCAATGACATTGTATTGTAGTATTGAGTAGGAGTCCTTAGTATCCAATGGACTGTCAAGAGAAAAAAAAAAGCCTGTCTTGAAGGAAATGAAACCAGAGTGCTCCTTAGAGGCAAGGATAGTGAAACTTCATCTCACATATTTTGGGAGGAGCTAGTCATTGGAAAAGGAAAAGGTGGAAGACCAAGAAAGAGAGGAAGATTACTAATAAGATGAATTGATATAGTGACTGTAACTATGTACTTTGTTATTATCAGAGGATCATGAGAATGGTGTAGGATAGGGCAAGTTTCAAACCTGTTGATCAATTTGACTCAATGGCACCTAACAAAAAAATACACATGGAACTCACCTATTGAACTACTGAAGGACTCCATTTTGTAACCAATACGTCATTTTAAAATGCATAAGCCTCTAGAGCAGTAAACTGAAAGCGGTGGGGGAAGGGGGCAAAGAGCCCCCACCCAAACATCAGCCAATCCTGTATTGCCCTGTTTTCGTGCCCTTCCTTTGAACCAGCCAATCCTGTATCGCCCTGTTTTCATGGGCTTTCCCCTTTAAATAGGCGGGACAGCCCAGAATCAGGGCCGTGCCATTTTCCCTGCTGTATCAGCATGGTTTGAGCGAGGCCTGGATTCAAATCTGAAATAAATGCCCTCTTGCCCTTGCATCAGTTTTGGCTCTTTGGTGACTTGGGGAGAACTGGATTTGGGGCACAACATCTGGGGGCTCACCGGGATCCCCCCACGACCCCAAGGACCCCTAACCAGAGGGATGAACTGCTGGCCAGACGGGTGAGTGTGTCTATCTGTGTTTTCTTCTGTACCGAACTGTTTGTGTTGTTTTCTGAATTCGGAGCAGTGAAACGTGGCTAAGGTAGACGCACTGGGGGCCACCACTGCGGGAGCTCAGAAGAAGTTCTGAGCCCTATATCTGAGTGCTTGGGTGAGAGTAAAGAACCTCACGCCAGGCTTCTGTATGAAGAGGCAGTTGAGGTTTTTCCAAGACACCACTCTTCACCGGTTTCAGCTTTCGAGCCTTGCTTATAGAGGAAGGATGAAAGACTTGTCTGTTTTGCTTGTTATTTGTCTGTCTGTGTCTTTGTCTTTACTTACTGTTGACAGACGTAGTGGAACAGACTACTTCCACCCCCCTAGA
>NW_006399984.1:37614-61347 GCF_000299155.1 Elephantulus edwardii
AAACTCAAAACCTCACTTCTAATTTGACCAGGGCTAAAAACTCAACCCTAGTAGTAGGTCCCTTAAGAGATGAAATCATCCTTATGTCCAATAATGCCTCCTGTGTAATTACTAACCACACTTTGTCTCCTGTAATGACTCCTCCAGCCTTCAGGATACAAGTGCTACCTGTGTTAAGCTCTGAATATTCTTTGTTTGTAATGGCTCTGTTTTAATGCGATGTCTCCCTGCTAACTGGACACAACCCTGTATGCCAGTGTTCCTTACCCCACCCCTAACTGTTTTTAGCCCTGCCACTGTGACCTTCATGACCCTGTCCACAAGGCGCCAAAAGCGAGCTCTCCCACTTGGAGTTCTGCTCATAGGAGGAAGCCTGGTGACCACTATAGGGCTGGAAGCAGGAGGCTTGGGCGTAGCCACCCATTTTTATTACAAACTCTCTATAGACATGAGCCGGGGCATAGACAAAGTAGCAGATTCTCTCCTGGCCTTACAAACCCAGATAACCTTTCTGGCCAGGGTGACCTTACAAAACCGTCGAGCTCTAGACTTGCTTACAGCAGAGAAAAGAGGTATGTGCCAGTTTCTAGGGGAAGAATGTTGTTTCTTTGTGAATGCATCGGGCATAGTCCAAAATAAGGTCCGAGAGTTAAAAGAACCTGTTAAAAAGCGCCTGTCTGAAGCAGAAGCCTATGATTTATTTAACTAGTAGAAAACATCCTGGGGTAAATGGCTTATTCCACTCCTTGGAAACCTCACTGCCCTGATGCTTATCCTAGCCCTAGGTCCCTGTATAATTAACAGAATGCTCAACTTAGTTAAAGAAAGGATAGGAACAATCCAGTTGATACTTATGCGGTCTCAAAACCATTACTTAGAGACCGAAGAAGAAAGCGCTCATGATTGAGCTAGGGTGCAGAAGAAGGGGGGAATGAGGGACTCCATTTTGTAACCAATACATCATTTTAAAATGTATAAGCCTCTAGAGCAGTAAACTGAAAGCGGTGGGGGAAGGGGGAAAAGAGCCCCCACCCAAACATCAGCCAATCCTGTATTGCCCTGTTTTCGTGCCCTTCCTTTGAACCAGCCAATCCTGTATCGCCCTGTTTTCGTGGGCTTTCCCCTTTAAATAGGCGGGACAGCCCAGAATCGGAGCTGCGCCATTTTCCCTGCTGTATCAGCATGATTTGAGCGAGGCCCGGATTCGAATCTGAAATAAATGCCCTCTTGCCCTTGCATCGGTGTCAGCTCCTTGGTGACTTGGGGGGGGGGAACTGGATTTGGGGCACAACACTACACAAGTCACTAAAGTACTATATCTGTGGAAAGAGATATCAGCAGTCAAAATCAGGCCACTGCCTGACTATGCAACATTACTAACATTCAAATTCAAGTTAAGGTAAAGAAAAAAAAAAGTCCATGAGATCCAAAATATGACTTTGAGTCCATTCCAAATGAATTTAAATACTACCTCAAGAGTAGATTTCTTGCTCCTAACACTGATAAAGATGAGTTGTGAGATGGCAGCAAAAATGTCCATGAAGAAAGCCAAAGGTCATTATAAGGAAAAGATAGACCAAAATGGATGCCAGAAGATACTACGAAACATGTTTTAGAATGCAACAAAACCAAAATATAAGAAAGAAATGCTAATAGAAATACCATTTGACCCAGCAATTCTACTACTGGGAATTTACCCTAAAGGAACTATAACCACCACCCAAGCAGATATATACACACCCATGTTTATCGTAGCTTTGTTCACAGTAGCAAAGAGCTGGAAACATACCAAGTAGCCATCAACAAATGAATGGATAGAGAAGCTCTGGTATATTCACACAATGAAATACTATGCAGCATTGAAAAACAAGGAACTCATGAAATATTATGCACCATGGATGACCCTGGAGGACATTATGCAAAGTGAAAAATTTCAGTCACAACAGGACAAATATTGCATAGGGCCACTGCATAAAATGGGACTGACATCGGGTTGAGGGAAGACAGAGAAGGGGGGGAGCAATGATGTATACTGCATTGAAATAGCTAGAGAGAACTATTTAAAAGGGATATGTGATTGGGTATTATTATCACTACAGGAGTCCAGAATGAAGGCTGCACAGTGGAGTGGACTTGGGGGGGGAGGGATTACATAACAATGAAAGAGTTTTCTTTTACTTTTCAAGGATAAGAGTGAATTGAGGAGGAGAGGGTGGGCAGGGAGAAAAGTACAAAGAGTGACTGACTGGAAACCTTAAGTCTCTGTAAACTTTTATTAAAATTAATAAAATAAGAAAAGGAAGAAATGCTAATATAAAAGAATTAAATAAAAGATTTCAAAGGACAGCTCAAGAAGACAAAACAAAATATTGTAAGGAAATGTGCAAAGATTTGGAGTCAGAAAATCAAAAGTGAAGAACTTGCTTGGCATTTCTTAAGTTGAGAGAACTGAGGAACACATTCACACCCTGAGTTGTAATATGAAGGCTTCTATGCACCAAGTCTTGAATGACATAGGAAAAATCAAATGAAAGTGGAAGGATTACAATGAGCCATTTCCAAAAGAAATTAGCCCACATTGAACCAATTCAGGAAGCAGCTTATTGTCAAGAACTAATTGTTTGTTATTGTGTACCATAGAGTCAGAACTGACTCATAGGGGACCCTCTAATGGGTTTTCAGGGGCAGTTGATTGTATGGAGGAGATTGCCCATCCGTCTCCCACAGAGCAGTTAATGGATTTGAACCATGTGCATTTGGGATTGTAATGCAGCTTCTTGCCACTAAGACACCAGTGCTCCATCAAGAACTAATAGTAATGAAAAAAATTCAAGTTACACTAAAGGCATTGGCAAACAATAAGACCTCAGGGATTGATAGGATGTTAATTGAGGTGTTGCAACAAACAGATAAAGCCCTGGGTATCTAGGTGCTCTGGATGTTATGAGATTTGCAAGTGTGACACCTGGGCTACAGAGCAAAAGTGATCCATATATGTTTCCATTCAAAAAAAGGTCATCTGATTGAATGAGAAAATTATTTTTAATATCATAGGCTAACAAAGTCTTGCTGAAGATTATGTAAAGGACAGTTGGAAGAGTACACCATCAGGGAACTGTCAGAAATTTAACTTTAATTCAAAAGTGATTATGGAATGAGGACTATCATTGCTGATGTCAGGTGGATCTTGAAAGTTGAAAGTTGAGAATACCTGAAAGATGTTTACTTGTGTTTTATTGACTGCAAAGTGTCTGGCTGTGTGGACCATAACAAATTATAGGTAACATTGAGAATAAAGGGAATTACAGAATATTTAATTATGTTATCGAGAAACTTGTACATAGGGTATGAAGCAGTTGTCTGAATAGAACAAGTAGATACTGTCAGGTCAAAATCAAGAAAGGGGTGCACCAGGTTGTATCCTTTCTTTACACCTATTCAATCTGTATGTTAAGCAAATCATTCAAGAAGGTATATTATTTAAAAAAAAGTGGCATCAGAATTGGAGGAAAGCCCATCCACAACCTTAAGCCATCATTAAAAAGAAAAAGAAAGAAAGAAAAAAGAACTTCAGTGTGAATTACATTGCAACATCAAGAAAACAAAATCCTCCTAACAGGACCAACATAAAGACTGAAATTTTCAACAGTTTCTTTTTTACTTGGACCCAAAATCAACACCACAGCAAACACAATCAAGAAATTAAAAGATACATTGCATTGACCAAATTAGCTGTCAAGTACCTCTTTAAAATGCTAAAGATTAATTTGTTTGAAGACAAAAGTGGTCCAAACCATGTTTTATCAATGGCTTCTTATGAATCTCAAAGCTGGACAATAACTAAGGATGACTGAGAAGAATGGCTGTCTTTAAACTGCAGTGTTGGCAAAGGGTACTAAATATCCCAAGGGCTGCCAAAAGAACAAACAAATCTCTCTTGGCGGAAGCGCTTTTAAAAGACATGGGTAGTGATATCTTGGTGTCAAGTATTTTGGACAAATTGTCAGGAAGGGTAAATACTTAGAAATAAAATATTGTGCTGGGAAAGGCAGAAGTAAAGCAGAAAGAGAGGAACCTGCAGCAAGATGGGTTCACACATTGACTGAAACAAAGGGATTGAACAAAGTAGAGATTGTGAAGATGGCACTGACACAGGATAGGACAACGTTCAGCTATGCTGCTCATAGACTTGCTTTGGTTGTACTGAACTTGAAAGTGTCAAGCAGCAAAGACTCAAGAAATTTTGTTTTACAAAAGTTCCCAGGCTTCTCAAATAAAGATAATCTTTTGCAGAAATGAGGAACACAGCCAGCGGAAGGAAAGAAATGCTCTGTAAGAAATGACAACACTAATCAAGAAGTCCAAAGGAAAGAGATCTTTGGATTTACCTTTTGCAGCTGGTTAAAAAAATTAACAATCCTTGGAGAGAGGTTAAAGGCATTCCCTTTAAGAACAAGAATTAGGTAAGGATGCCCATTATCACCTCTCTTTTTCAATATTGTATTGGAAGTCTTAGCGATAGCAATAAGAGAAGGACATAAGAGGTATTCAAATTGGCAAAGAGGAGGTATGCATCTAAGCAGATGATATTATAGTATACTTAGAAAACCCTAAAGATGCAGCAAGAAAACTATTGGACATAGTTGACCAATTCAGAAAAGTAGCAGGATACAAGATCAACATACAAAAATCAGTTGGATTTCTCTACAGTGACAAAGAGAATACAGAGCCAGAGCTAAGAAAAACAATATCTTTCACAATAGCTAATCACAAGAGAAAATATTTGGGAGTAAATCTAACCAGAAGCACAAAGGATCTATTCAAAGAAAATTACAAAACATTACTACAAGAAGCAAAAAGAGACCTGGAGAAGTGGAAGAATATCCCTTGCTCATGGATAGGAAGACTCAATATTGGGAAAATGGCAATTCTATCAAAGGTAATTTACATGTTCAATGCAATCCCAATACAAAAACCTATCCCATTCTTCAACGAGATGGAAAAGGCAATATCCAGCTTCATCTGGAATGGAAAGAAGCCCCGAATAAGCAAAGCACTCCTTAAAAATAGAAAAAAGGTAGGAGACATCTCACTCCCTGATTTAAAATCCTACTACACTGCAGTGGTAGTTAAAACAGCATGGCACTGGTACAATGACAGATGCATAGAGCAATGGAATAGAATTGAGAACCCAAAAATCTGCCCATCTACTTGTGGTCAACTGATTTTTGACAAGGAGAAATCAGTTAAGTGGGGAAATGACAGCCTTTTTAACAAGTGGTGTTGGCAAAATTGGAAAACTATCTGCAGAAGACTCAAGCAAGATCCACATCTCACTCCATATACAAACACCAACTCAAGGTGGATCATGGACCTAGGACTAAAACGAAGGACTATAAATTTAATTAAAGAAAAGCTTGGAAGAACTCTAGTAGTCCTAATCTACAACATAAACAGTCTTCCAAGTATCCTGAAAAAATCTACAACCAGGAGAAGATAAAATAGATGAATGGGACCTTCTAAGAATCAAATACCTATGAACATCCAAAAAATTCTCCAGCAGGATAAAAAGGGAAGCCACAGACTGGGAAAAGAGTATTTGGTAATGACATATCAGATAAGGGACTTATATATAGAATATCTAAAATACTTGAGCACCACAACAAGATAGAGGTAAATAATCCAATCGAAAAATGGGCACAGGATATGAACAGACACATCACCAAAGAAGACATTAAGAAGGCCAACAAGCACATGAAGAATTATTCAAAATCCGTAGCTCGAAGAGAGATGAAAGTCAAGATAACTATGAGATATCATCTCATCCCAGTAAGACTAGCAAAATTTAACAGAGCAGCAAGCAACAAATGCTGGTGAGGTTGTGGAGAGACTAGAACCCTTATTCACTGTTGGTGGAACTGTAAAATAGTGCAATCATTGTGGAAAGCTGTGCTGCGCTTTCTAAAAAATTTGCAAATAGAGATACCATTTGACTCAGCAATTCCACTACTGGGAATATACCCTAATGAAACCATAACCGACATCCAAGCAGATATATGCACACCCATGTTTATCGTGGCTTTGTTCACAATAGCAAGGAGTTGGAAACAACCTAAATGCCTATCAGCAAATTAATGGATAGAGAAGTTGTGGTATAGTCACACAATGGAATACTATGCTGCATTGAAAAACAAGGAACTCATGCAATATTATTAAAAATGGGTGACCCTCAAGGACATTATACTGAGTGCAGTCACAAAAGGACAAATACTGCATAGTGCCACTGTTGTAGAATGGTACTGGCATCAGGGTTGGGGTAAGAATGAGAAAAACTGGATAAATTATGTGTACTGCATTGAAACAGATGAGGGAAATAATAATTCAAAAGAAATATATTATTATGATTATCATAAGAGTTTGGAATTGAAGTTGCAGAGTGTACTCGGGGCGGCGACTGGGGGCGTGCGGGAGGATTGCATACCAAGGAAGGAATTTTTCTTTAACTTTTGAAAGAGAAAAGTGAACTGAGGGTGGATGGGGTAGGCAGGGAGAAAAGTGCAACAATGAATGAATGGAAATCCAAAATCCCTGTAATGTTCATTAAAATTAGTAATAAAAAAGGGGGAAAAAGAACAACAACAACAAATTTAACAATCTTAATTCTAACAGAAAATCGGTCATCCCAAAGAAGTCTACATCCATGAAGAAACAGTGAAAGGACTGATGCATTAAATGTAATGACTAAGGAGGTAGATAATTTTAGACATATGGTCAAGAAGTATGTTATTATTACCATATTAAGAAAAAACAACAATAAAATAACTCAAAACCAAAACTTGAGAGTAGATAATAATGAGAGGTAAAACGTAGGAAATATTTATGCAAATATTTAAGGCATTAAGGAAACAGAATTCATTTGACCTGGGCCTGAGGTGTATTTACCTAAGTGTAATCACAGAAACCACAAAAAACTTTTTAACTCTGCTAACTTGTTTTCAACTTTTAGAAATTATTTATAAGAACTATACTGAATGGCATAGCATTGCTCTGTGCATTGCTGTACAGAGGTAAATCGTGGTTGCTGTGATGTTAAACACTGTGACGCTCATCTGCCAAATGCAATAATGGTTACTCATGGTGGACAGTGTTTGGTGGAGCTCCCCAATTAAAACAAGCTTGGAAGCAGGAGTGTCATCAACTTCCGAAATGGCTTGCCTCCAGAAACTCCATGTACAGTGCTTAGGTCTTTCCTTCATAAGGTTGATATGAGTCGTCTATGATTCGATGACACTTAACAACAACAACAACAAATAACATACTGAATGTGAGAAGTTTTTACAGTGCTCAGCTGCTAACCAAATGGCTGAAAGTTGAAACTCACTCCAGGGAAGAAACTGGCAGTCTGTTTCCATAAAGACTGTTGTTATGTGCCCTGGAGTATAACTCAATGGTCCTATGAGCAGATCTGAATCCTGTCATATCTTGTGCTATACTCATAATTTCTGACATATTTGAGCCCATTGTTGCAATCATTCTGTCAATCCATCTTGTGCTGGGTCTCTTTCTCTTTCACTGACTCTCCACCTTTCCAAACTTGATGTCTCTTTCCAAGGAATAAAGAACCCCTCCTAACAACATGCCTGAAGTAAGTGAGATGAAGTTTCACCATCTTGCCTCTAAGCTGGGAAATCCTATGGGTAATTTCTACTTTGCCCTGTAAGTGAGTAATGAGTCAGAAATGACTTGAGAACCACATATTTATAGGCCTGTATTATGATTACACAGCCAAATGCAGCAGCTCTGACAATGACCATGCAATGAGTTGTCAGGCATCTCTTTTTTCATACACTACCAATTGATCACACCTTCCAGGAACAGATAAAAACCCATTAACTATAATATCTATCTTTTTCAGTTTTTCTAATGTTTATCTTAATACATTTAAGTAAAATCATTAAAGTTTGAATTCTCAACGGCAAACTGCTTATGCTATCCAGTCTCCTTTAGTCTACTGTAGTAAGGATATCTCTCTTTCAGGTGCTTATTTAGGCTTAGACAAGGAATTAGTGTAAAAAAAATGTCCCTGTGAGGGTACCAAATGGAGGGGGAAAGCTTGATTTTATTAAGTGAAGTATTAAAAAATAGATTTTAGAAAATATTAAGACTGTAATATCTTCCTGAGACTGTTGTTGTGTGCCACTGAGTCAGAATTAACCCATAGCTGACCACCCTGGTGGGTTTTCAGAGGCAATTAATTAATCGCACAGAAGAAGACTGCCCATTCTTCTCCCATAGAGCAGCTGGTGGCCTCGAACTGAAGCTTCTTGCCAGTAGGCCACCAGAACTCCCTTAGAGCTTCTTTAGACTAGCTGACGGTTTTTACGGAGACGGGGTAATGATGGGCAAGGTCTAATGTTGATTAAGTTTATAAAACATAATGCATGTGAATGATTGTATGAAACATAATGTGAATGAAAAATAGTGTGAAGCACAATGTATATGAACTTTGTAAGCAAACATATAAGAAAAACCCACAATAAACTAATGACACCATTTTTTTGAAACATTCCTTTTATGGTATTTACAGGCTTGTCAAATTCTTTTTTTTTAAATCTAGAGATTTATAAGGAGGCATGTTGACATAGACTTTAAAGGGCTACTAAAAAAAGATGTTAATGAAGATTCCTAAATATACCATGGAATATCAAAAGACAAATCTGTGTCGGAGGAAACGCAATCAGAATATTTCTTAGAGGAAAAGATGACAAAACTTTGGTATATTTTCTTTTTCTCTCAGCATAATGCAAACAGGTACGCACAAATAAACTTACCTGATACTAAAGTCACCACTTAATTTCAATTATAGACAGCCAAGGAAGAAAAAAGCAAATAAAAACAGTCTTCACACTTAAGTCAGTCATTTTTTAATAAATTTGAATTCATTTATCAACAAGTTTCATATTTTATCTATCACTCAATTTTGCTGTTTTTTCATGTCAAATAATAACAAAAAATTACAGTGTGCTTACATAAAATTGGGTTTTAATTTTTCTTTACAGTGAAATGAAATCAACATGGGAATTGATCATGACAGTAAATATCTATTCCTATTAGAATAATCATATACTTACCTTGAATACATTCACTGACTTGTGGAATAAAAGTAGAAGACTCAGATAACAAGACACATCAATGAACTGGCTCTATGTGGAAGCATGATGTTGTGAGCCACTCTGTGGGAAATCATTGTTTGCGCAGATGTTGAGAATTAAGTAGTCAGAAAAAAAAAATGGCACCTTTCAATGCCGTAGAAGAGGTAATAAATCCACAAGGTACACTGATTAGTGTTCCCTGGAAAGTTTAATTCCCCTGGGAAGTTTTTTAGCTCAAGATTCAAAGTTACTCTGACTGATAACCCATACTAAGAGCCAGAGTTAATTCTAAAAGTATAAAAAAACATTTCACCAATTATTCAATCTTACTTACACAAAAAAGCCAGAAATATGAACTATTTTAAGGTGGGGAGAAAGAAATTATGAAATGGCTATGCTTTCAAGTCAGTAGATGCAAAATTGCACATACTGTCTTTTTAAACCATGCCACTGTGGGACAAATACTAATGAAGTTATCTATCAGAAGCAGAAAATGGACACCTACAGCTGAAATATGCCTGTCTCCTCAAAGCTAGTCTAAGAATTGTTTGGCATGATCTCTTAGGCTATTTTTGTGGTGAAAACATTTTGTTCATGATTTAAAAAGAAAGGCTTTTGCTGCATATGACTGAAGATATCAAAAGCCCTGGATGCTAGAACCAAAAGCATTGCAGATATATATGTAATTCAAACCCAAGGGGAATATCATAACGTACTTCCTAATTCATTTTGGATTTAGAGAAATAAAAGCCTCATGGTATAGACAATGAAACCCCACTACAGTGCTGGGGTCGATGAACAGGAATAACACTTGTTTTAAAGATTATGCAAGTCTTTTAAGTTTTTCTTTGTGTGCATTTATGTAGCATATGAGAATATGGGTAATAAAAACTATGTCCTACGTACGTATGAACCTTTCTGAAGCATTTTGGAAAGACAAGACTACTTAGAAAATTAACTTTTTATTACTTCCTGTGTTGATAATAAAATCTCATTATATTCCAAATTAAATCTTTCTCTCCTTACTCAAGTATTTCACATGTGGAAAACAGTCACTTCATCTTAATATCATTGTCAAGTTTCAGAACTTATCAGTATAGCTCATTGCCTGGCTAGAGTAACTACTGTGAAGTAATGAGAAGTTATTTGAACAGAACGTGGAACCAAATTTAATTTTCTGATTAGCATAGTCAGATACTCTGCTTCTCAATACTGCTCACAACTTATATAAATGGAGAAGCTAGAAAATAACATTACATGAAAAGTAATCTTCTCAAATTGAGTAAAACAAACACACACACTCAAGGATCTAAAAAAGGGGTTTTTTTTTGGTTTTTTTTTTCATACAGAATAT
This sequence comes from Elephantulus edwardii, assembly GCF_000299155.1. Classification (NCBI taxonomy): domain Eukaryota; kingdom Metazoa; phylum Chordata; class Mammalia; order Macroscelidea; family Macroscelididae; genus Elephantulus; species Elephantulus edwardii. The sequence goes on from NW_006399984.1 coordinate 48,121, forward strand.
GTGTGCATATTTTTTGTGTGTGCATGTGTGTGCCTGTATGTGTGTAGTTACAAACACTATTTATAGTATAGCTATTATGTTAATTTCATCGCAGTGTCTACAAAGTTGTGGATCCCAGTCTTGGTGCCAAATGCATATAAAAAGCTCAAAAGTTGTTATGATTAAACCATGCAAATTTATAACCAAAAAACCTTGGAAAGTAGAACTGTAGCTCTTCTGAGTCCCCATGGGCTCTTTGCCTTTAATATTTGGGTACCTCAACTACACATCAAAAAAGGTTTTTAGTCACTTTTCTTCCAAAAAAATAATCATTTTAGTTCTTACTTGTATAAACTTGGACAATAAGTTTTCTACTTTTTTCCATGTTCATTTGCATTTTGTAGTCCTTCTTTTGCAAGTGAAGCTCATACTTTGACTCACTGGATACAGAAAAGGATATCTGATGTATTGAAAGGGAAAAGGTCTTCACAAATGTCTGTTTTTCTTTAACATATTAACAATAATAAGGCCACGTACAAGGTTTCCCCCATTGGTTCAACTTTTAGGATCTCATGTTACCCAAGAGAAAAACGGCCTGAGAAAAGCCAAAGAACATCAAATCAATGGTTAGTATCCAGCAAAGAAATTAAATCAAGGTTAGAAAGACATGGAAAATATCAGATAGGAATCAAAGCAGGGAAAGGATACTGTGTGGATAATATTTAGCCTAATAGGTGTCTTAAATTATTAGACTTTTTACAAATAAAAGCTTATCATTATTACAAAAAACAAAATTAATGGTATTCTGGTCATGATGGCCATATACACCTGCATCTTTAAAAGAATAGCACCTGCCTAGTGTTTCTTCCTACATTCTGTAATTCGCTTTTGATAGAATAGAGGAGGTGTGATATATGGGACCTTTGGGGATAATATATAAATTTAGCAGTTCTTTCCTGCAAATGTAACCTTTTTCTCTCCAAATTTTTACATCACCATGGCACCTGTTTGCACAACTGTAGTCATTTCAGTCTCTGGATGCCTGTGGTAGAAATATTGTTTACAAAAAAATATATCATCTCTTTTTTGTCTCGTTAGAAAGATCTCATCTAAATAGTAGGTTAAAGTTGCATCTATGAAACCAGTGCACCTTGTCTTGTTTCTATGAGCTTTAAAAATACTGATGAGCTGTGGATCAGAAAGAATCAAACATGAGTTGTTTTCTTGGTTCTGTTTTGCCTCAGGGAGCATGATCATGGACAGTGGGTGATGAATTATGCACATTGGTCATGCTCTTATAGCATCCTAATTAGTCTAGGCAGAATTAGATGTGCTTATGGCATGATACAGACATAGAAATAAAGGCATGATGATGTTATTTGGTTTTGGAAACTGAATTAGACTAGGTTAGGTTAAGTAGCATCAAGAAGATGCCAGCTCATAGCATGTATGGAATAATGTAAATGTATTTGTTTCAATCTTAACTCTATCTAATAGAAAGTAATTCGGCCACATAAAGAAAACTATGACATTTCATGCTGCCATGAGAGCAAGCATAAGGGGGAAAAATCTTATTAAATATACATATGTGTATATTATGCAAATATATTTTCTAGTAACATATAATGTTATAAGAATGCTTCATAAAGTAAATGCAAGGGGGGGAAATCATCCTACATGATTTTATCTTAGAGTAACAAGTAACCTGAGACAGATTCCTATTCCATTAGATATTAGGCCTAGATATCCATATTATGAAGAGCACATTTCCTGTGACTGCAGTCATCTAAATATTGTTAAAATGTGCTACCATTTTCCCCAGATAAGAGGTAAATGGAACTCACTCCAAGTGAGCAAAAAAAAAACAAAAAACCCACACTGTATATTAAAGTAGTTAAAATGAGATGTCATTAACTCCTGATGAATTCTCATAAGGTGAATTTTCGAAAAGCAACATGAGATCTATCTATGTTTCAAACAAAAAAAGCCAATAGCTCACTTTATCTAATAAGTGATCACAGAAAACATATGCTTGATAAAAATAAACTACTTCACCAAAAAAAGCAAAAATTCTCTGCTTCGTAAATGGAAAGAGAGGATATAAAATTAATAACTAATTTTAAATCAGGAATAACATTGTATAAGCTTTTGGTGATAAAGAATTTCTGAATTTTAAACTAAAATATATAATTTATGATTAAAAAAGATACATTTTAAGATGATATTGTGTTTCTCACCCTCATTCCAAAGGCATTATATTTAGAGGATACTTGTCCCTTTCAGTTAAAAAAACAAACAAAAAATAAGACTTTCTTCAGTATGCATTCTGTCTTAAGTGTCCATAGCTGCAAAATGTATATATGTATGTGTATCTGTTTCACACAAATGGGAATTTACACCAGTGTGTATAAACGTATACACATACATCCTCATATTCAAGTGTATTTTATATATATGCTGAGAAAGTTCACACATATATACAAGTGTGTGTGTATGTGTGTATGTGTGTGTGTGTGTGTATGTGTGTGTGTCTGTACAGGTATAAAAACTTGACAGGCAGAGTAATATTTCACTCAGTGTTAAATGAAGTCTTTGAAAAATCAAGTACAGTCACTCAGTTAACATAGTACAGCCAGTAAACTAAGTTGAAAAGAGAAAAAGTGAACGGAAATACGATCCTGGACCATCTGTCTATTGCATTCACATCGGTTAGATCAGGGATTTTTATTTTGAGCTGTGAAGACCTCCTCCGTAGATGAGTCTTCTTGTGCGGGATGTTTCTGTCCCCCATGTGTCGCCCATGGCCTTCCCGAGGCATGCTTTGCTTCCTGTACTGGATTCCTGAGTTGTCAAAGGATATTGCTGAATTCCTCGTATCACCAACACTGCCTGTGATCTCGTTCATTTCATTATGAACCTCCAGAGATGTTAAGAGAATATTTCCATGAGCATCCACCTAATTGGAAGAAAGTAAATATTATTAGACAATTAACATGCCAATAAATTTGATTTTCATATCTAAACCCAGTGTAAAATTATGTCTAACAATTAGATGACATATATTATAAGAAATTGCACATTTAAAAAAGTAATTTTGGAGGTTAAAATGTAGTTCAGATATTTCACTCTCTTCATTTAAGAAATTTCATATAGGAGATCAGAAAAAAGACAACATTTCATATTTCATTTAGGTATTATGATTATAAGTCATTGCAATAGAAAAAGAAGTACAGATGTCTTTGAAGATTATAATTCAGGTGTTAAAATCCTTTTGTACAACTATGCACTGAACTGAGACTATTTTACTCTATTCATTCTTCTCTGGAAGTCAACTGTCCCCTCTTCTGAGGATATGAAATAATCAAATTATCATTAAGAAACTAAAAACACTGCTGTGATGTTGATGAGTGATGCAAGTCTGTAATCTAAGCCAGACAGCATATGAGAAAGATCTCTTAGGCTTTGGTAGTCCAAGCAAGAGAACTCCTTAAATTATACTATAGTTCCTTCCCCACAGTGCATTTGTCAGTTTATCTTACTTTGATGGCCAACATGTTACGAGGATGTTAGAACTATGCCACTGGCATTTCAAATAGAAAGCAGACCTGGCCATTTATTTCTGAAATAATGGGCCATTGACCATTTTATGAATGTTGTTGTTAGGTGCTGTTGAGTCGAGTAAACTCATAGAGACCCTATGAACAAAATCTCCAAATCTTCTTCTATCCTATGCCATCCTCACACTTCATGACATACAAGAGCCCATTGTGGCAGTTACCATGTCAGTCTACCTGGTTGAGGGTTTTCCACTCCTTCGCCAATCCTCCACCCTTCCTAGCATTATTTCCCCCTCCAAGGAATAGTCTCTCTTAGCAACATGTCCAAAGTATGTGAAGTGAAGCTTCATCATTCTTGCCTACAAGGACCACTCTGGCTGCACCCTTTCCAAGACATGTTGACTAATACCACAGAGTCAGAAGATGAAGTTGGATTGGAAAGGATGGCAGGGGAAGATTTGTCTCCTCAAAGTGGAGAATACCTTAAGATAATGACATGGAAAAATATTTTCATTAAATGAAAGACTAATTTGCTGATGTGGTATGACTCAAAATAAGAAATAAAACAGCTGTAAGCATCTATTAGTAGTTGTGACATGAATGCACAGTGCAAATCTGTGGAAACTAATAATTGTCAGATATGAAATGAGAAACCCACAGAGATAATTATCTTATATTTGCTGCTGTTGTTGTTGTTGTGTCCCATTGAGTAAGAACCAGCCCATAGCTGGCAATCCAGTGAGTTTTTAGAGGCAGTAAATCACAAGGGAGGAGACTACCCATCCTTCTTCCACAAAACAGCTGATGTATTGAAACCACATGTCTTTGCTATCGCAGTGAAGCTTCTTACCACTAGGTCACTAGAGCTCTCTATTCTAGACATTAATGATCAGAAATATACTGGTATCAGTCATTTTGAATCAGATAATCACAGAGGCTACTATGATAGGGATAATAAATTGGAAAGAAATGACACTGAATTAATTCTCAAAAAGAATATTTCAAGTTCTATCCTGAACCAATATACTGTCATTAATAGGATAATATCTATATGTAAAGAGAAATACCTGTTTATACAAATTTACACACTGTTAAAGCCAAAGGTTTTATTCCCATTTAAAAAAAAGGCGATTCAACAGAGTGTGGAAATTATCAAACAATATCATTAATATCACACACAAGCAAAATACTGTTGAAAATTATGAAGAAAAATTACTGGAATAATATATCAACTGAGAATTTCCAGAAATACAGTCTGCATTTAGAAAAGGCAGTGGCACTAGGGACATTGTTAACAATGTCAATTTGATCTTGGCTGAAAGCAAAGAACACAAAAAATAACTATTTTTATTTTATTACTGTGCAAAAGCATTTGACTGTGTGGATCACAACAAATTATGGCTAATATTGAGAAGAAAGGGAATCCCAGAACATTTGATTGTACTCGTGTGAAACCTACACTTCGACTAGGAAGCAGTCATCAAAACAGACCAAGGAAATACGGCATGGTTCAAAAATCAGGAAAGCAGTGCATCAAGGACATGTCCTTTCTCGATACCTTTTTAATTTATATATAGAAGAGATCATTTGGGAGGCTGTACTTTATGAGGAGGAATGTGGCATCAGGATTTGAGGAAGACTCATCAAAAATCTGCATTAAGCAGATCATACAACCTTGCTTGCCAGAACAAAAGAGGACCTGAAGCATTTGCTGCATAAGGTCAAGGACTGCGATCTTCAATATGAATTGCATCTCAACATCAAGAAAACGGATATTTTCACCATTGGAGCAATTGACAGAATCACAAGAGATGAAGAGATTGAAACTGTTAACAATTTCATCTTACTCGGATCCTCAATCAACTTTCCAGCAGTTGGGCACCAGAAGTCATGAACTCAAAAGAAGAATTGCACTGGGAAAGTCTTCAGTCAAGTATTTCTCCAGACTGAGACTGTTGAAGAGTAACAATGTAAGCCTGGAGACTAAGGTGCACCGGGTCCAAGCCATAGTCTTTGCAGTTACTTGCTATGCATCAGAAAGCTGAACAGTGACAAAGGATTATACACATAGAAGTGATGCCTTTGAGTTGTGGTGATGGAAAAGAGAATTGAACATGCAATGGGCTGATAAGGGAAAAAAACACGTCTATCCTAGAGATGGTGAAATCAGGTTGTTCCTTAGAGGCAAGGATTTTGAAACTCCATCTCCCTTACTTAGCATGTTGCCTGGAGGTACCAGTCCTTGGAGAAGGATGTTATGCTTGAAAGGGTGGAAGGTCAGCACAGGAGAGGAAGACCCTGAATGAGAGGATTAACATAGTAATTGAGGTAGTGTGGGTAGGTATGTTGGAGACAGTGAGATTAGTCCAGGATAGAGCAAGGTTCAAAGCTACTGTTCATAGTGTTGCTTTGAGTTGCAGTCAACTCAATGGCACATAACATCACCAACAACAAAATCAAAGGTAAAGAAATTGATAAAAGCTTCTACAATCTAAATCTGATCAAACATGAAATTAAGATTCATTAATAATCACTGGTGATTCAAATGCAAAAATCAGAAAATATTACTTTGGTGATAGAAGTGAGACTGGCAATCACATGATAGAATTTGTTTGACTAGTGACTTATTCATCCAGGAGGCTGGGCTCTGTGAGGAGGAATGTGGCATCAGGATTGGAGGATGACTCATCAACAATCTGTGTTATGCAGATGACACAACCCGCTTGCTGAAACTAAGGAGGACCTGAAGCGCTTGCTGAAGAAGGTCAAGGACTGCAGTCTTCAATATGGATTGAAGCTCAACGTCAAGAAAACAAATATTTACACCTCTGGGTCAATCAGCAGCATCAGGATGGATGTGAAGGGATTGAGACTGTGATGAGCTTGAGATTGTTAACAGCAGGAATGTAGCATCAGAAATGGAGGATGACTCATCAACAATCTACATTATGCAGATGACACAACCCTGCTTGCTGAAACTAAGGAGGACCTGAAGCGCTTGCTGCAGAAGGTCAAGAACTGCAGTCGTTAATATGAATTGAAGCTCACCATCAAGAAAACAAGGATTCTCACCACTGGGCCAATTGGCAACATCATGACAGATGGTGAAGAGATTGAGATTGTTTCTCCACAATCAACACTCTTGGTATCAGAAACCAGGAAATAAAAAGATTAATTGTATTGGCAAAGTCAACTGTCAAGGAACTCTGCAGGCTACTGAAGAGCAACTGTGTCAGTCTGGAAACTAAGGTGTTCCTGGTCCAGGCCGCCATAGGCTTCACAATTTATTGCTATGCATCAGGAACCTGGAAAATGACTAGGGATGAAAGAAAGAGAATTGATGCCTTTGAGCTGTGGTGCCGGAGAAAAGTGCCAACTATACCATGGACTGCCAGGAGAACATATAAGTTTGTACTAGAGAGGGTGAAAACAGGATGCTCCTTGGAGGCAAGGATTCTGAAGTTTTGTCTGACATACTTTGGACATGTTGCAAATAAGGACAAGTATTTGGAGAGGGACGTCATACTTGGAAAGGTGGAGGGACAGTGTAAGAGAGGAAGATGCTCAGTGAGATGGATTGATTCAGTTACTGGGGTAATGGGGGTAGGTGTGTCAGAGACAATAAGACTGGCACAGGATAGAGCAGGTTTCAGGGCTATTGTACATAAAGTTGCTATGAGTCTCAAGTGGCTCGGCACATAACAACAACAATAGCAAAATATGCATGCAAGAGCTTGAAAATGAAATGGAGAGATCAAGTAAGAACTAACATCTGAAATATGGTACTGCCGAAAATATCAAATTAATTAAATCTGTAATGGAGGATGTATAACCAGATTGTTCCCAAGAATCAGAGATGGAGGGGTTTTGTCTCATTCACTTTGGACACAACATCAGGAAAGATCAATTACTGAGAAAATCATGCTTAATTTCATAATTGTCTCATACTGTTGTTGTTGTTGTTGTTAGGTGCCCTCAAGTCAAGTAAGACTCATAATGACCCCATGAACCAAAGATCTGAAACCAGTCCTATTTTGCACCATTTTCATACTTCCTGACACAGAAGAACCCATTGCAGCAGTCACCTTGACCTGGTTGACCATCTTACTCTTCTTATGTCCCTTTCCAAGGAATCCTAGCAATATGGCCAAAGTATGTGAGGCAAAGCCTCATCATTCCTGTCTCCAAAAAGCACTTTGACTGCACCATCTCCAAGACATATCTATTTGTTTTCTTCAGCACCACATTCAAAGGCATCAATTCTTTTTCCGTCATCCTTATTCATTGTTCAGGTCTCAGACACATAGCTAATAAATGGAAAGACCATGGCCTGAACCAGAAGCCCTTAGTCCTCAAAATGACATTACTTACTCCTCCTCAATAATTTGGAAAAGTCCCTAACTGCAGATTTTCCCATTGCAATGCATCTCCTTATTACCTGACTGCTTGTGCCAAGAGTGTTAATTGTGGATCCAAGCAAGATGAAGTTGTTGATAGTTTCATCTTCTCTCCAACCATCATGACACTGCCTATTGGTCGGTCCAGTGGCAAGAATCTTTGTTTTCTTGATATTGAGACAATCCATACTGAAGGCTGCATTCCTTGATCTTCTGCAACAAGTGCTTCAAACCTTCCTCACTTTCAGCATGCAAGGTTGTGTCACCTGCATAACACAGGTTATTGATGAGTCTCACTCCAAACCTGATGTCACATTCCTCTTCATAAAGTCTAGCTTCTCAGATAATTTGCTCAGCATATATATTGAACAGGAATGGAGACAGAATACATCCCTGACACACTCTTTTCCCAATTCCAAACCTTGTAGTGCTCCCCTACTGTGTTTGGATAACAGCATCCTAGTCCAGATCAGGGATTCCAATTCTACTCAATATCAGCCAGAACTTGTCATGATCTACACAGGCTTTTGACTTTAAGCCTTTGCATAGTCAATAAAGCATCAATAGACTTGATGATAATTGTTCACTGGAATGCAAAAGTAGGAAACAATGAAGAAGGAATAGTAGTGGGAAAATATGGGCTTGGTGAGAGAAATAACGCTGGAAATAGAGTGAGTGAATTTTGTATTTACAATGATTTATGCATTGCAAATACTTTTTCTAAAAGATACAATATATGACAACTGGATTACACCCAGTAGGTAGCATATGAGTCAGATTGACATTTGTTAAAGCTATCATTGGAGATGCTCAATATCAGTAGTTAAAACTAGGCCAGATCATCAATTACTCATATGCAAGTTCAAATTGAGGCTGAAGAAAATGAAAATAAGTCCACAAGAACCAAGATATGATCTTGAATCAATTTCATCAGAATTTTATGATCATCTTAAGAATGGGTTTGAGGCACTGAACACCAGTGATATAAGACAAGATGAGTTGTGGGATATCAAGGATATCATCCATCAAGAAAGCAAAAGGTGATTACAAAAGTGGAGGAGAAAGAAAACGTAGAAATGAATGTCAGAGGAGACTCTCAGAGGAGACTCTAAAGATTGCACCGGAACTTCGGGAAGCCAAATGTAAGGGAAACATACTGAAGTAAAAGAGATGAACAGACAGTTTCAAAGGGCAGGTTGGAAGGACAGAGCAAACTTATCTAATACTACTTTAGCAGAAATACCACAAACATATGACTTTAAATATTCTCTCACAGGCAGACAACTCAGAACAAGCGTTCTCCTCTTGAGAAGTCCTGCTGCATCACCAAGTCTCCAAAATGGACACAAGGGGCTCACCTTAAATACAAGACCCCCACCCAGGCCTTGTTGACATTAAACAAGAGTCTTAAAAGAAACAAACAACAAAAACATCAACATTACACACTACAAACAACCCAGAACAAGAGCATTCATCTTGCAGAATCCTACTGTGTCATCAGGCAACAACTTTAAAAAGAACTCAACAAAATGATAGCAATAAATCCTTGCTTCTCAATAATTACAGTAAATGTGAATGATTTAAATGCAGCACTGAGGAGAAAAAGACTAGCACATTGGATAAAAAACTAAAACTCATATGCTGTCTACAATACACTCACCTGAAAAGTGAAGATAAAAAAAAAGTTAAAAATAAAAAGGTGGAAAAAATATACCAAGCAAATTGCAACCAGAAAAAGCAGGAATAGTGATATTAACCTCTGATAGAATATATTTCAATGAAGAAACCATCACAAAAAACAAGGAATGCATAAAGGGTCAATAGAACAAGAGGATATAACAGTAATAAATATCTATGCACCAAATTGTAGAGCTGCAAAATATAAGAAACATTAAAAAGAAATTCAAAAATAAATGGACAACACCACTCCAGTAGTAAAATACTTCAATACACCACTCTCAAGAAAAGATAGAACTACCAAAAAATCAACAAAGATCCTGAAGAATTAAACCACACAATAAACCAACTTGATCACACCTCTCTCTCTCTCTCTCTCTCTTTCTCTTTCTCTCTCCTCTCCCCTAATGCTCCTCCAAAATGTGCAGTATACCTTCTTCTCCAATGTGCATGGAATGTTCTCCAAATAGATCACATTTTTGGACACAATGCAAGCATCAATAAATTAAACAACATAGAAATAATACAAAGCATCATCTCAGACGCCAATGCTACAAAATTAGACATTAATAACAAGAGGATAAAGGATAAAAACCATATATTTGGAAGCTGAACAACATCTTGCTTGAACACAAGTGGGTAATAGAAGACATAAAAAATGAAATTAAAAAGTTTCTTGAAACAAGTGACAATGAAAACACCACTTATGAAAATGTCTGGGAAACAGTCAAAGCAGTAATTAGAGGTCAATTTATAGCAATAAGCAAACACATCAAAAGACAGGAAAAACAGACTATTGACTCTCTAACCCAATATCTCCAGCAAATTGAAAAAGAACAGCAAGAAAACCCGACACCCTTTAAGAAAACTGAAATGATAAAAATTAGGGCAGAAATAAATGAAATATAAAACAGAAAAACAGTTGAAATGATCAACAAAACTGGGAGTTGGTTCTTTGAAAAGCTCAATAAAATTGACAAACCACTAGCAAAACTAACAAAGGGAAAGAAAGAAAAGATAGAAATAATATGAATAAGAGATGAAAGGGACATTGTCACAACAGAACCAATTAAAAGAAAAAAGTTAATAATGGAATATTATGAAAAATAATATTCAAGCAAATATGAAAACCTAGAGGATATGAACAAATACTTAGAAAGCCACAACATATCTAAGCTTACACAGACAGAAATAGAACACCTGAACAGACCCATTAGAAAAGAAGAAATTGAACAGGGAATAAAACAACTTCCAACAAAAACAACAACAAAAGCTTTGGTCCAGGTATTTTTACAAGTAAATTTTAACAAACATTCAGAAAAGAAGGGTCACCAATTCTACATAAAGTATTTCAAAGAATAGATAAAGATGGAATTCTCCCAGATTCATTCTATGAACCAAATATGTTCTTGATTCCAAAGTCAGGTAAAGACAACACCAAAATAGAAAACTATAGGCCAATATCTCTCATGAACAGAGATGCAAAAATCCTGAATAAAATCCTGGCCAATAGAATAAAAAGATAAATAAAAAAAATTCACCATGACCAAATGGGATTCATGACAGGTATGCAAGGATGGTTCAAAATCAGAACAACAGTCAGTGTAATTCATCACATTAACAAAGCAAAGAACGAGAACCACATGACTCTATCAACTGATGCAGAAAAGGCCTTTGACAAAATTCAACACTATTTCCTGATTAAAACACTCAACAAAATAGGAATAGAAGGAAATTTCAACATAGTAAAAAGTATATATGCAACCCCAAGAGCCAACATTGTTCTCAATGGAGAGAGATTAAGGAAATTCTCTTTGAGAGCAGGATTAGGCAAAGATGCCCACTATCACCTCTCCTATTCAATATTGTATTGGAAGCCTTAGCAATCGCAATAAGACAACAGAAAGAAAAAAGAAGTATACAAAGTGGCAAAGAGGAAGTAAAATTATCCCTCTATGCAGATGACATGATAGTATACTTAGAAAACCCTAAAGACTCAGCAAGAAAACTACTGGACATAGTTGATCAATTCAGAAAAGTGGCAGGATACAAGACATACATACAAATTCAACTGGATTTCTCTACAGTGACAAACCTGTTGAAAGGTCACCCATGGGTTGTTTATTACTCAACAGCACATAACAACTATCTATTGATCAATTGATTGATCAATAGATAGTTGTTATATGTATCAGGTTTTCAGAGGTGAATTGAATAGGAGAATGTTGCCCATCTTTCTCCTGAGGAGCATCTGGTGTGTCTAAATCTTTGAGTGTCTTTGAGTTGGAAACATAATTGTTTATCCACTAAGCCACCAGAGCTTTCTTCACATACATATAAGGAAATTGAAAACACTGTGAAATGGGTCAGGTATACCTTAACTCTCAGTGATATTTATTCCTGTCTCTAATCCTTTTAAAAGCCCTATTTTAAGATTCATAGCATTAATCATATCAGGGATTATAGTTAATGTCAGATGGATCTTGGCTGAAAACAAAGAGTACCAGAGGAATGTCTATCTGTGTTTCATTGACTATGCAAAGGCTTTTAACTGTTTGGATCACAACAAATTGTAGCTAACATGGAGAAGAATGGGAATCCCAGAATACTTGATTATGCTTATGTGAAACCTATACATGGACCAGGAGGCAGCCATCAGAACAGAGCAAAGAAACACTGCATGGTTTAAAATTGGGAAGGTTGTGAGTCAAGGATGTGTCCTATCGCTATGCCATATCTTTTCAATCTATATGTGGACAGATTATCCAGGGGGCTGGGCTCTCTGAGGAGAAATGTGGCATCAGGATTGGAAGTAGACTCATCAACAATCTGCATTATGCAGATGACACAACCCAGATTGCTTAAAGTGAGGAGGACCTGAAGCCATTGCTGCAGAGGATCAAGGACTGCAGCCTTCAATATGGATTGAAGCTCAAAATGAAGAAAACAAAGATTGTCACCACTGGGACAACTGGCAACATCATGGTGGATGGTGAAGAGACTGAGATTGTTAACATCTTCAGTTTGCTTGACTCTACAATCTTGGCACCATCAGTCAGGAAATTAAAAGATTAACTGCATCAGGAAATCTGCTGTCAGAGACCTCTACAAAGTACTGAAGAGTAATGATGTCAGTCTGGAGACTATGGTGCACCTGATACAGGCCATGGTCTTTGCAATTACTTGCTATGCATCAGAAAGATGGACAATGACTAGGGATGAAAGAAGGAGAACTGATGCCTTTGTGCCGTGGTGCTGGAGGAGTATTGAATATACCATGGACTGCTAGGAGAACAAACAAATTCGTCCTGGTGTGAAGGCAGGCTGATCCTTGGAGGCAATGATTCTGAAGCTTTATCTGACAAATTTGGACATGTTGCAAGGCGGGGTAAGTTCTTGGAGAGGAACATCATGCTTGGGAGGATGGATGGACAGTGCAGAAGAGGAAGATCCTTGATGAGATGGATTGATTCAGTGACTGGGGTAATGGGGCTAGGTGTGTCAGAGACAATAAGACTGGTATAGGATAGAGCAGGGTTTAGGGCAGTTGTATATAGGGTCGCAGGTGACTCAACAGCATATAACAATAACAACAAATATATACATATACATATACA
>NW_006399984.1:62265-85655 GCF_000299155.1 Elephantulus edwardii
CTTTGCAACACTTCCAAAGTATGTCAGACAAAGCCCCAGAATCTTTGCCTCCAAGGAGTAGCCTGGTTTAACCCTCTCTAGGATGAATCTATTTGTTTTCTTGGCAGTCCATGGTACATTCAAAACTTATGTAAAATTAACAAGGAAAATCAAGAGGAATTGATGCCTTTTCAATGTGATATGGGTGAAGAATATCAAGTATACCATAGGCTTCCAAAAGAACAACAAATCTGTCTTGGATGAAGTGTAATCAGAATACTCCTTAGAAGCGAGAATGATGAGCCTTCTTACAGACTTGGAACATGCTTTCAGGAAGGATTAATCCCTGGAGAAACACATTATACTTGGTAAGATAGAAGTCCAGTGAAAAAGAAGACTCTTAACTAAATGGAATAATACAGAAGTTGTAACAATGTGTTTCAGCACAGTGAAGATTTGAGGGCCAGGCTAGGTTTTTTTGCTTTGTGTATACAGCACATAGGGTTGTAATGAATCATAGGTTATTTGATCATATTAGTAACAACAACATAAAGAATTTCTTCTTTTCAAAAGCAAGCACATATTAACTAGAACCTCAAGACTGAAACTGTTTTCCTGAAAGTTTTAATGTTTTCAAGAGTACAAAACCATAAGCCACAGAGATAGGACTCCATTAAGGAAGGCAGTAACCCTTTAGAGGTTGGCTTTCTAGCAGTGACACCCAGGAATCTATTGGTGTAAGATAATCATTGCCCACCTTCTCCATACCAGGACTGTACAATATATGGACCTGAGAGAAGAGTAAGAGAAAGCCTTTGCCCATAAGGAGTCTCAAAGATGAGAGCTTCATATATCAACAAGAGTTGAAAACAGTACAGTATATTTCTTTTTGCTTATATTTTTAAATATCTCATGGTGATGAGATATCTTTTGGTTATCAAAATTTCACTGGAGACACTCAATACCAGTAGTTAAAACAGGTCAGGTGCTGATTGTGAAATGGATTATCAATTATTCATGTAAAAGTTCAAACTGAAACGGAAATAAATTAAAGCAAGACCATGAGACCCAATATAAGATCCCTAGTATATGAAATCTAGTTTATAAACCATTTCAGGAAGACTTTTGAGGCATTTGAACACTAATGATCAAAGACCAAAAAAGTTACAGATTGACATCAAGGATATCATCTGCAAAGACAAGAGAAAGAAATGACCAAAATGAATGTCAGAAGAGACTCTGAAAATTGCACTAGAACATGGAAAAATGAAAATAAAGAGAAAAAAATGGCGAAGCAGAAGTGAACAGAAAATTTCAAAGGTCAACTTGAGAAGACAATACTAAATATTACAATGAAATATGCAAAGAGTCAGAGTCATAAAATAAAAAAGGAAGCACTCGCTTGGCATTTCTCATGCAGGAAGATTTGAAAACCATATTCAAGCTTTGAGTTGTAATACTGAAGGATGGCAAGAACAAAATCTTGAATGACCCAGTAAGTAGCAAAAGAAGGTAGAGAAAGAAACTACACAAAGCCATAACAACAAAAAAATTGGCAGACTTAGAACCATTTTAGGAAGTAACATTCAAGCTGTACCTAAGGCATTGGCAAAAAAAAAAAAATCACAAAATGGGCAAAAAACAGAAAGACTTTTTCACTAAGGAAGACATTCAGATGACAAACAGACACATTAAGAAATGATCAAAATTACTGCCAATAAGAGAGATGTGAATTAAAACCATAAAGAGATATCATTTCACCAGAGTAGCAGTGGCAAAGTTTAGAAGGGCAGCAAGCAATAAATATTGGAGAGGAGGTGGAAAGATGAGAACTCTCATACACTGTTGATGGGATCGTAAACTGGTACAAACATTCTGGAAGACAGTTTGGAATTTCCTCAAAAGGTGAACATAAAGATTCTGTATGACCCAGCTATTCCACTACTAGAAATATACCCCAAGGAAATTAGAACTGAGACACAAAGGGAGATTTGTATACCTTGTTCATATCAGCATTATTCATCATCACAAGAACATGGAAACAGCCCAAATGCCCAACCACAACTGAATGAATTGAGAAACTGTGGTACATTCACACAGTGGAATATTTTGCAGCATGCAAGATCAATGATTTTGAAAAATACTAGATAATTTGAGAGAGGCTACAGAGTATTATGCTGAGTGAACTAACATAGTCTCATGAGGAGAAATGTTACATAAGACCATTATTGTAAAAATAGAAGGATGACTAGTAAACAATGTATAGAAACTCAAGGCGGGGGAGGAAGGAGCAAAGAGGTGAGGATAGATTGAACTGAAATCAAAGGGCAACACAGTTTGGTGAGTGGAGAGAGGGAGGGGGAAGCAAATGGGAAAGATCCAGGCAAAGAGACAGGTTAATGATGGGTAAGGTCCAATGGAGATTGATTTTATAAAACATAATGCATGAGATTCTTTTTAGGGTCAGGCACAGTTTGTTGTGATCCACACAAATACCTTTGTATAATCAATGAAACACAAATAGGCATTCCTCTGGTACTCCCTGCTTTCAGCCAATATCCATCTAACATTAGCTACACTATCCCTAGTACCACAATCCCTTCTAAACCCAGCCTGTACTTCTGGTAGTTCTCTGTTGATGTGCTGTTCCAATCATTTTTGGATAATCTTCAGCAGAATCTTGCTGGCATGTGATATCAGTGATATTGTTCAATAGTTGCCACACTCTGTAAGATTACCTTTCTTTGAAATGGGAACAAATATAGACCTCTTCCAGTCTGTTGTCCAAGTGGTTTTCCTCCAGATTATTTGGCACAGCTTGGTGAGCACATCTAGGGCAGCATCAGTTAGTTGAAATATGTCAGTTGGCCTTATTTTTTTGCCAATTCCTTCAAAGCAGCTCGAACTTCTTTCATCACTATAGGTTCTTGCTCATATATTGTTTCATGAAATTCTTTTGTGTCTGCCAATTCCTTTCGGTACAATGACGATGTATACTCCTTCCATCTTCCTTTAATATTTCCTGGATCATTTAATATTCTGCTCAAAGCATCCTTAAGTACTTAAGGATGCTTTGAGCAGAATATTAAATATAGCAACTTGAAGTTTCGGAATCCTGGAATCCCAGAACATTTGATATAGCAACTTGAAGTTTCGGAATCCCGGAATCCCAGAACACTTGATTATGCTAATGCAAAACCGATACTTGGACCAGGAGGCAGTCGTCAGAACAGAGCAAGGAAACTGCATGGTTCAAGATTGGGAAAGTTGTACTCCAGGGATGTGTCCTATCTCTATACCGTGTCAACCTATATGAATAACAGATTATCCTGGAAGCTGGGCTATATGAGAAGAAGTGTGGTATCAGGATTTCAGGAAGATTCAACAACAATCTGCGTTATGCAGATGACACAGCCCTATTTGCTGAAACTAAGGAGGAAGAGAAGCGCTTGCTGCAGAAGGTCAAGGACTGAAGCCTTCAATGCAGATTGCAGCTCAATATCAAGAAAACAAAGATTCTCACCACTGGCCCAATTGGCAGTGTCAAGATGGATGGTGAAGAGATCGAGATTGTTCACAGCTTTAGTTTGCTTGGCTCCACAGTCAACACCCTTGGCACCAGCAGCCAGGAAATTAAAAGATGTATTGTGATGGTAAATTCTGCTGTTAGGGACCTCTCCAAAGTACTAAAGAACAATGCTGTCACTCTGGAGACTAAGGTGCACCTGATACAAACCTTGGTCTTTGCAATCACTTGCTATGCGTCAGAGATCTGAATAGAGAGAATAGAAGGTGAATTGACGCCTTTGAGCTGTGATTTTGGAGAAGGGTATTGAATATACCATGGACTGCTAAGAAAAAGAACAGGTTTGTCCTAGAGAGGACTAAACCAGGCTACTTCTTGGAAATAAGGATTCTGAAGCATCATTTGACATACTTTGGACATACATGTTGCAAGGAGGGACCAATCATTGGAGAAGGACGTCATATTTGGGAGGGTGGAGGGACAACGCAAGACAGGAAGACCCTCTCTGAGGTAGATTGATTCAGTGACTGGGTAATCAAGGTATGTGTGTTGGAGACAGTGAGATTGTCACATGATAGAGCAGGGTTTAGGGCAGTTGTACACAGGGTCACTATGAGTTGTAGGCAATTTGAGGTCACATAATAACAACAATGCATGAGAATGTATGAAACACAATGTGAATGAAGAATAGTGTGAAACACAATGTATATAAACTTTGTAAGCACACCAATTTAAAAAAAAATGTAAAATAGAACATATATAAATGATTGTATGATACACAATGTAAATGAAAGATTGAATAAAACCAATGTATATGAATGAAGTATAATGTAAAGGAATTATTATATGAAAACCAATAAAATATTGAAAAATATTTCTTTACAAAAAATTAAAAAAAATACCCAATCCTGATGGAATATAACTTGGCATGTTCTACCAAAGACAATGCCCCCCTAGATATACCAATTTTTGCCAAGAAAACTGGAAGACAGCTTCCCTGATAATTGACTGGAAGAGGCCCATATTTGTTCTCATTCACGAAACAAAGTGATCCAACACTTGGAGGCAAGGATTCTGAAGCTCCATTTCACATACTTGGGCACGTTGCTAGGAGGGACCAGTCCTTGGAGAAAGTCCTTGGAAGAGTGGAAGGTCACTGCAGGAGAAGAAGACTATGGATGGAAGGATTGACATAGTAACTGGAATAATAGAATATGTGTGTCAGAGACAGTGATGTTAACTCAGGATAGGGCTAGGCTCAGGACTACTTGATGCTAACTCAGGATAGGGCTAGGTTCAGGACTATTTCCTTGACCCCACATAAAACCAACACAACAACAATCATTAATTTCACATATAACTACATTTTTGTTGAAGATTGTAAAAGAATTACTAGAACAGTAAATGGACAGAGTTGTTGTTTATTGCCATTGACTTGAGCATGACTCCTAGTGACCCTATGAACAAAAGGCCTGAAGCCTTTCTATATTTATCGTTTTTTCTCCAAGTTCATAGAGTTTTCAGAGGCATATGGTTTAGGAAGTGGATCCCACGCCTCCTTCCAAACCTGTCTTTAACTGAGAGCTCCACCAAACACTATTCACCATGGGCAACATTATGGCATTTGACCCCCAATGTCACAAGATACAGCATAATAGCAAACCCAGATTACCTCCATGCAGCAAAATGACAGAGGAGTACTACACAACTTAGAAGAGTGTTCTTCCAAAATAAAGTAACACTAGACCCTTGGGCCCAACTGACTTTCAAATACAAGGGCTATAAATATAAACAAAAAGCCTGAAGCTTTTCTATAACTATCATTGTTTCTCTGAGTTCGGAGAGTTTTCAGAAGCATGTGATCTACTTAAAATATTAATATTTTTGGCAAAACTGAACTGCACCTCTGTCAAGGAAACTGCTGATGATTAGTTTATTTCATTGTAAACAAAGTTACAGCTCTTCAGAGAACTTAGTTGCATTACCTGATTCCTCAATTAAAATTGTCCATTCTGCAAAAACCTCTCTATTTTAATAGTGTTGACCAGCTTGTGCTTTAGTTCATTGCTTTTGTTTCTGTTTTTCAAAAGTTTATAGACTTCTTTACAAGGCTTATTGAATGTAAACTAATCTTCTAAGTGCTGTTTTTATCACAGTCCTTGCTAATGAGTTAGAACAGACTCAAAGCTGACTCTCAATTGAGTTTTCAGACACTGCAAATTGCATGGGAAGAGACTGTCCATTTTTCTCCCTTGGAGTTACTGATGGATTAAAATTTTTGCATTTAGGAAAACTCATATCAGATGGATCTTGTTAGAAATCACAGGATACCAGAAGAATACCTGTTTTCTTAGCCAGCAAAGCTTTTTGACTGTGCAAATAACAAAAAGCATTATGGCTAACATTAAGAAGAATATGAATCTCAGATTGCTTAATTGTCCTTCTGCAGAGCCTATACCTAGACCAAGATATTGTTTTCATACTAGAGCAAGGTACTATTGTATGGTACAAAATTAAGAAAAGTGCATCAGGGCTGTATTTTTTCTTCATGCGTTCTGAATGCTCAGAAAATCATTTGAGAATCTAAACTTAATGATGCAGAATGCCACATTAGCTTTCAATATATATTACATCTTCACGTCAAGAAAACAAAGTTCTTTACTACTGGGACACAGGCAGCAAGTATCATGATAGATGGATAAAATAATTAAATTATCAATTATTTCATCTTACTTAGATATACAACCAATATTATTTCATCTTATTTAGATGCACAACCAATAACCACAGTTAAGAAATCAAAAGATATGTTACGTTGGGAAAATTTGCTGTCAAGCATATCTCCAAACTACTATAGAGCAAGGATTCCAGTTTAAATACCAATGCGTGTTTGATCCAAGCCATGAACTTTTTAATGACTTGCTATGCATCTTAAAGTTGGACAATGATGAAGTATGGCAGAAGAAGAATCAATGACTTTGAGTTCTGGTTTTAGAGAAGAGTACCAAATATTTCATGGATTGCCAAGAGAACTAACAACTATGTCTTGAAAAATGTGTATCAGGGTAATCCTTGGGAGCAAGAGTAGTGAAGTTTTGTCTCATATATATTGGGCATGTTGTTGGAGGGGGGAATATATATCTTTAGAAAAAGATATACGCTTACAAAGATGGAGGGTCACTGTCAGAGAGGAAAACTTTTGACAAGATAGATTGACATAATGACTGTACCAGTGGGCTCAAGTATATCAAATATGATGAGGATGGTGTAGGATAGGGCAGGGTTCAGATCCATTTTGTTATAATTTACATAACTTAATGACACATAACAACAGGAAAGTATACGAGTTGAATGTGACTAAATGATGACAAGCATCACTCATTTCTGAACTCAAGTGACATGAATATTACCCATGTTCAAGATCTAATGGTAGCTTTTGAGTAGATGCAAAGAATTGGATGTCTGGTATAGAAGACACTATCAATACAGGAAATGTAAGTGACATGTCACCTATCTAGGGCAGATAATACATTTCTGAAGTTGAGAGTAGAGGGATAAAATTAATTGCTTGGGGAAGGAAGTGACAGAAGCTGGCTAAATGCAAGGAAGAAAAGAAAAAAATAGAAAGAAAAGACCACAGAGAACAACATTTCACTTTTCACTTAGGCCTTAATAGAGTGAAAATTTGAATGAATCCTCCTTACATTGTCCAACTATCTGATGCATAAGAAGTGGTTGCAAAGACCATGGCTGGTATTAGATGCACCTTAGTCTCCAGAGAGACACCCTTGCTCTTCAGTACATTGGAGAGGTCCCTAATAGCAGACTTTCCCATGGCAATATGTATTTTAATTTCCTGGCTGCTGGTGCCAAGAGTGTTGACTGTGAAGCCAAGCAACCTAAAGCTGTGAACAATCTCAATCTCATCCATCCTGATGCTGACAATTGGTGCAGTGGTGAGAATCTTTGTCTTCTTGACACTGAGCCTCAATCCATATTGGAGGCTGCAGTCCTTGACCCTCTGCAGCAAGCACTTCAGGTTCTCCTCAGTTTTAGCAAGCAGGGTTATGTCATCTGCGTAACACAGATTGTTGATAGATCTTACACCAATCTTGACCCCACATTTCTCCTCATAGAGCCCAGCCTCTCAGATAATCTGCTTTGCATACAGGTTGAAAAGGTATGGAGACAGGACACATTCCTGATGTACGCCCTTCCCAATTTTGAACCATGCAGTGTTTCCTTGCTCTATTCTTATGACTGCCTCTTGGTGTAAGTATAGGTTTCACATTAGCACAATCAAGTGTTCTGGGATTCACATTCTTCTCAGAGTCAGCCACAGTTTGTTATGATCCACACAGTCAAATGCCTTTGCATAGTCAATGAAACACAGATAGACATTCCTCTGGTATTTCCTGCTTTCAGCTAAGATCCATCTAACATTAGCTACAATATCCCTAGTACCATGACCCCTTCTACACCCAGCCTGGACTTCTGGCAGTTCTCTGCTGATGTGCTGTTCCAGTCGTTTTGGGATCATCTTCAGTAGAATATTGTTTGTATGTGAAATCAATGATATTGTTCTATAATTTTCACACTCTGTTGGGTCACTCTTCTTTGGGATGGGAACAAATATAGATCTCTTCCAGTCAGTTGGCCGAGTGGTTGTTCTCCAGATTTCTTGGCACAACTTGGTGAGCACGTCCAGGGAAACATCTGTTAGCTGAAATATGTCAATATTTTTCTAAGTATTGTACTTCTCTAAATCTAAACATTCAGATTAAGACAGACTAGGAAGAAGGACTGGCCATCCACTTCTGAAATAGCAGGCCTCTGAAAAGCCTATTTACAACAGAACACGTGCAGAATAACAGATAGGGCACCTGAGGTTGAGCTTTCAAGTATAGAAATGCAAAAGAAGAGGAAAGTTGTAAGCAGACACTAGTGGTTGGAACATGGAATGTGAGAACTATGAATGTAGGAAAATGAAATCTAGTTAAGGAAGAAATGGAACACATAAATATTGGCATACTAGGCGTTGGTGAGATGAGATGGCCTGGCAAGGGCTTTTTGAGTCGGATGATCATATGTGACTCTGGAGATGAAAAGGTGAGGAAAAATGGAGTTGCTTTCATAGTTAAGAAAGTAATTTGTATATCCATCTTGAAGTACAATATCTAGTAGATCCCTTATTTCTTTTTTTTTTCAATTTGAAGATCCCTTATTTCTAAGAGGACAAAAATTATACCACTTCAAGAAGACAAGAGGGAAGCACCAATATACAAGTACTTCAGAGAACATTACCATACCCTGTGACATTATTTAGTTACAAAAAGCTAACATCTATTAATAAAAGACTCATAGGATGTCAATAAATCTTCAGTTTGCCTCAGTAATTATGGGGGGGGGAAGCCAAAATTAACCTTTCTCCTAAAAAAGCAGATAAAATGAATACCCCAAAGAGCAAAAACTGTAAGAAATATGTTGATATGGAGTTATTTGAACAGCTACAGAAGAAGATACAAATGATGAAAGAAATAATGAAAACTGTTAAATGAGCAAATACCCCATAGTCAGTGATCCAGAAGAAACATTGATAAGGAGCAACTTGAATTGCTATGAAAGACAAAGCAAAAAATGAAGAAATAATTGATAGTATAGATAAAGTGGTACAAGAAATAGAAAAATAATCACAAGACAGAGATGGTGCAGCCAATACAGTACTAGAAAGAAAAAAAAAGCATGAAGATTCAATATAGAATATTAAGACCAAAGCGGCAGAAGTATCCAATGTTCTGGTGAAATGGAACAGAGAGTCAGTGAGATGGAAGACATGAGCCTCACTGGAAACATACTAGAAGAAAATCAGAGGTGAGAGAAAGAAAATAAAGAGACATTAGAATCATGTAGGCTGACATCAAAAGAAATAACATGTGTATAATTGGAATTCTAGAACATGGGAGTGACAGAAAAGTCACTGAGAAAATCATGGAAGGTGTACTAGATGAAAACGTCCTAGTTGTTTGTGTTTTTTTTTTTTTAAGAATGGGGAAATACACATTTAAGAAGCACAGAAAACACCAAATAGGCTAGATTCAAGAAGAAAAACATCAAGAGACATCATAAGACAGCATGAGAAAAAGAGAGTGACCTATAAAGAGGGAGAGGCAAGGGTTAAGCTGACCAAGACAGCAGCTGCCTGAGTTAAAAAAACCCAAACAAACAAAATAAGAAAACAACACTGTTTAATAAGAAAAAAAAATAAGAAAATACCTTGATAATAATAAGAAAAAACCTTGATTCTCCTGCTAACTCTGCTTTCTAGTAAAGAAGTGGTTCTGGAAACATGGAAAGTCAGCAAATAAGAAAAGAAACAGTAAAAAATCCAACAACAACACACAAAAAAACTCGACAAAATACCCCCACCAAACCCATCTTGGAGCCCAGTTAATGTATTTTACTGCTCATGTAATGAGACTTGTTAGTAAAAGCTATGAGGACATATAGGTCAGGAGAACACTCAACCGTGAGCTCCTCTTCCTTTGCCTCTACTAACTAAAGTTTTGGGTGGCTCATTCTGTTGCTCAGTACTTTCCTCTATGTCAGATAAGTGTGACATAAAGTTAAAACAAAAAGTGACATACCCGGTTGCTTTCACTCTTGGAATGGTCATTCTTTGCCTTGGCTGTCTTCTCTGCAAGTTTCTTCTGCCTTTGAGGACCTCTTCCAAAGAAAATGTAGTTGACAAATGCATACTCCAAAAGGGCCAGAAACACAAAGACAAAACAGCCCATGAGGTACATATCAATGGCTTTGACATACGGGATTTTGGGCAAGGTCTCCCGAAGATGTGTGTTGATGGTTGTCATTGTCAACACAGTTGTGATCCCTGTTAAAAAAAAAAAAGGCAGATGAGATGTAAAAAACTACATTGTTCTTCATTTTTCATTTTGGTTTTTTCTTGTCGCAGTGCTTCAAGTGAGCAAAGGTGAATGGGTCACAGAAATGCAATAGAGCATATATTTTGTCATTTTGGCGAACATTTGTGAACAGGCAGGAACATTTCTGCTTTGGTTATCATTTCCGCAGATGTTGCCAATAGAAAAAAAATGCAATGCTAAGTCTAGTTCAGCAAGAGACTGTACTATTTCTAAGAATTGGAGAAAATAAAAATAAGTGCAGTATTTAACATAAAATATGAATGTCCATAAAGAGAAATCCTCCAGGCCTATGGATGAGCAGGGACAGTCTACATCTGTACATGTGAGGACTTTAGGAATTGCTCAATAAGACTGGAGTAGTAAGAAGACAACTTCTAATATTATCCTTATGGAAAACATGAGAATTGAAGAAATATTTTCTAAAATAGCCACTAAAGATGTGATCCAGTTCTGAGCTCAGAGAAAAAGTTTAAGTGAGGTACTAGAGGGAAGATTTTTCTCACAAAGCAGACTGCTTTCCCTTATCAAGAAAGAACACTTACCTTTATAAAGCTGCAAATCTTGCATAAGACCATTATTATAAATATAGAAGGATAACTTATGAAATATTTATGTGGAGCCAAGGAGAGAAGGGTGGGAGGCGAGGGGTGAGGATGGGTAGGGGCAAATCCACAGGTTAGCACAATTTGATGGGTGGAGGGAGGAGAAGGAAATGGGAAGGATCCAGTGGGGACCTGAAAAAATTGGGTAATAATGTCCAATGATATTTGATTTTATAAAACATAATCCACGGGAATGACTGTATGAAACATAATATGAATGAAGAATAGTGTGAAACACAATGTATACAATCTTTGTCAGCAAACCAACATAAAATAAAAATGAAAAAAAAAGACAAAGCCTAAAATAAACAAACAAAAGCTACTTAGACGTTAATTATTATATACAAAGCATCATACATTTTCCTTAGTTTTTCAGTTTTTATGCTACTGTGTTGAATTTTACATCATTATGTTGAATTATTTTTTAAAATTTTATTTTACTAATTTTAATGAACATTTACAGAGATTTTGGATTTCCATTCATTCATTGTTATACTTTTTTCTCTATCTCCCCCGCCCCCCCCCAATTCCTTCCTCTCTTTGAAAAGCAAAGTTAGGAAAAGACCAATAAACAAGTGATGATCAGTCAGAAAGACCAAGGAATAAGAAGGATCCAGTGAAAGGAGGACTTATGAACAGGTTAAGTCCAATACAGGAAGAATCAATGGAGAAAGGCAGCCCAACAGACCAATGGAATGACTGAAGAAGTGAGGGTGGTGATTTCCCTGATACCATCCAGTGTGCATACGTCAACCTGGTGTCTTGTGGAGATTGTGAGCGTGCCTATCCTAACCAGATCACCCAAAACATGGTGTGTGCTGGGAATGAGATGTATGGGAGAGATTCTTGCTAGGGTGATTCTGGGGGCCCCCTGGTGTGCAGAGGCCAACTTAGAGGCGTCGTTTCATGGGGCAACATCCCTTGTGGGTCAAAGGAGAAACCAGGAGTCTACACCGACGTCTGCAGATATTATAGTTGGATCCAAAATCAGATTAATTCCAGGAGACGCTGTCATGGGCCATTCCAGTGCTGATCTCCAATCTCGTTGGCTGGCTTCAGAGTATCTGTCTACCTTCCTCATAGTCTCATAGGGGAAAAGAACACATTCTCTCTCATTTTACTCCTGCCTCATCTTTGATTCTCTAGGGTTGAGAGAAGACATGGAAAAAGAGGACTTTCCTCTAAAAGAATGTGAGAGAATTCCTTCTACAACTCTCGCTCTCTCTCCTTACTTAATCCTTGGCCTTGATTTTCTTTTCTGCTTTAACTGGCTTATTGTGACTTGAGTGAAAGTTTACAGAGTTTTCAGGTGGTAAATTGTTGAGTTGCTCCCTTCAACAATTCACACACTTTATGTTTCATGACACTGATTGCAAACCTCACAGTGTTAACAACACTTTTCCACTTCCTCCCATTTTCATTCATCCTCTTTTCCATCCCTTCCTACTTGTGAACCTTATCCTTCGGTAAATACTGCCTGTTTGACCCTTATGGTTGGTTGGCTTTGATTTCTTCCTACAAGAAACAGCTACAAGCTTCAAAGAATCCCAGTTGGAATTTCAGGTCTTCCACTGACTAGCTGTGTACCCCTGGCTAGAGGCTTCCTTCACTGTGTGGGTTTTCTCATCTGTAAAATAAACCTCTTGATAATACTTACTGCATAAGGTGCTGGATGTCACCGAGAGGATTCAAAGTACCAAATATGTGAAATATGTAGACCAGTGCCTGATATATATGAAGAATGTCAATAAAAGTGAATTTTATCAGTCAAAAAAAAAAAGAAAGAAAAGCAAAAGATAAACTTCTTTGTTGGCATACAATCCCCGCACCCCCACCCTGAATGCACTCCACTATGCAACTTTAATTCTGGATTCCTGTTCTTATGGATTATCTCACTGTCTCCTAAAATCATTGTTTCAGAATAAATTTAATCATCAAAAACATATGAGACAATGTTCAAGGCCAGTGTCTCCAGCTTCTGTCCCATGGAGACATGTTGATACTGCAGGCTGAGCTCAACAGTGAGTCCTCAGGAACTAAAGGGAAAAGAGATCTCTCAAAACCACTCTTGCTCTCTCCATCTGATCTCTGAACTGGTATGAAAGGACACAGAATTGAAGTACTGAGAGACTGACATTAGGTAAAAGCTGCCATCCATGGTGACTCTGGTGGATTAGTGGTAGGAGTTGCATTGTCAATTCAAAGGCACACTTTGAATTTACTGCCTCTAAAAATCCCCTGCAGGGTCAGCTATGGTCCAGTTCTGACTTGCCCGTACACAACAACAACAGAAATCCTTGACTGCTTATGGAATATATGGAATTTTCTTAGGATAGAGTATTTTAAGGCTTTCCATTACATTCATGGTACCTGGGAGTTCTTATTTTTTTTAAATTTTTATCCATTTATTGTTGCACATTTTCTTCTTTCCCTCTTTCTACTCCCTCCCCTAGTCCACTCTGTAATGCACCTCTTGTTCCAGATTGTTGCCATACATATAATGCCTAACCATATATTTCTTTCAGACCATTTTCCCCTCCACTGTTTCAATGTAGTTTTACTATTTGAAAATGTTACTGGGATAATTACAGTTTATAAATAAATGTGTAAACATTATGCAAATACGAAAAAATTAACTATTCTTATCATAATCCTAAACTGTTGTGCTAAGTACTTTTTTCTCCTGTGTGAAATAGCTCTGAGTATCCAGTTTGCATAGGCCCAACTGGCTTTTGTGTGAACAAAGGTATGGTAAGAGTTAGAAGTGAGTGCTTGTCTTTCTAGTTCAGGCTCATGTGTATTTTTAGCTTAAATGGGTGATGCATTTTCCCAATTCTTGTGTCATTTTAACCTCCTACCTAGATCACCATGGACAATATACACTATGTGATACACAGCCTAGAGGGGGTGGAACTACATCTAGGCCTATACTCAGCATAGTCACTTTTCAGCAGGTGACTGCCACAATAGGCTCAGATCATCGATTGGGCTAGTAATGTATGTAATAAGTGGTGACTGGCATTATTAACAACAATACTACCACAAATAACCATACCATTACAGAATAACTCTTAAATCTTCTCTAGCGGTCCTGGCCAAACACTAGACGGCACCTCTGCTTTATCATATCCTTGCAATGTGAAAGACAGATAGTGTTGTGGTTTCTGCATTCTTTATTCTTGTACCAAGCCTATAATTTTTTATTTTAATTGATATGATGAAATAATTTCTTATTTTGATGATGTTTATGAGATATTATATCTGAGAAACAGCATTTTAAAGATGATTATGAAGTAAAACTATATTATAGCTTTGGTGTCATTTAAGTTAATCAGATTTTTTCATGGTGATGAAAATAAAGTTATCTATGTTATATTAACACACATTTACCCTTTTTGAATTTGTAATACTAGACTTGAAGATTTTAGTAAAACCATTGACTGTCCACTTTTAATCTTTCACTTTTTTGTGACTTGAGAGAAGGTTTAAAAGCAAATTAATTTTTCATCCAACCACACCTATCCATTTTGTCTGGTAACATTAATTTCAATATGAATAACTGGGTAAATGCCTTTCATCTGCTCCTTTCTGTAAAATGCCTGTCAGATACTATTCTGAAAAGAAAAAAAAAACCCAAAAAACTAACCAACAACAGACTAGGAAGAAGGGTTGGCCATCCACTTCCAAAATAACAGGACTTTGAAAACCCTATGTACAGTAGAGGACAGTTAGACTAGCAGACATGGGACCTGAGGCTGAGATCTCAAATATAGAAACAAAGGAGGAACAGTTGTAAGCAGACACTAGTGATTGGAACGTGAAACATGAGAAGTATAAATGTAGTAAACTGGGCATTATTAAGAAAGAAACAGAACACATAAATACTGACATATTAAGTGTTGGCAAAGTGAGATGACTTGGCATGGGGCATTTTGAATCAAATTCAAAGCAAGTTCAAGCTGAAGTTGAAGAAAATTAAATCCACAGGCATGAAAATTTGATGTTAAGTCTATCATACTTGATTTTAAAAACTATCTCAGAAAAAGGTTTGAGGCCTTGAACACCAAGGAGCGAAGACCAAATGAGCTGTGGGAGGATATAAAGACTATCATACATGAAGAATGCAAAAGGTCTTTATAAAGACAGAGAAGAAGAGACCAAGCTGGATGTCAGATGAGACTCTGAATATTGCACGAGAGCACCGAGAAGCCAATGCAAAGGGAAGAAATTAAGAAATTAAGGAGCTGAACAGAAGATTCTAAAGGGCAGTGAGGGAAGACAACACAAAGTATTATAATGATATGTGCAAAGAGCTGGAGTCAGAAAATCAAAAGAGCTCAGCATTTCTTAAGCTGAAAGAATTGAAAAACGAATTCAAGCCATGAGTGGCAACACTTAAGGATGCTTTGGGCAGAATATTAAATGATACAGGAATCATTATAAGAAGATGGAAGGAGTATACAAAGTCACTGGACCAGAAATAGTTAACTGAGACAGAAGAATTTCATGAAACAACATATGAGCAAGAGCCTGTGGTGATGAAGGAAGAAATTCAAGCTCCTCTGAAAGAATTATCAAAAAATAAGTCTCCAGGAATTGATGGCATACCAATTGGCATATTTCAACAAACAGATGCTTTCCTGGTTGTGCTCAAGAAATCTGGAGGACAACCATGTGGTAAACTGCCTAGAAGCAGTCTATATTTGTTGCTATTGCAAAGAAAAGTGACCTGACAGAGTGTGGCACTTATCAAACAATATCATTAATTTCATATGCAAACTAGATTCTGCTGAAAATTATTAAAAAATGACCAGAGCAGCACGTCAATAGGGAATTGCCAGATATGCAGGCTGGGTTTAGAAGAGGCTGGGATACTATGGATTTTATACTTAATGTTAGATAGATATCAGTGTTTTATTGACTATGCAAAAGCATTTGACTGTATGGATCAAAACAAACTGTGGCTGACTCTTAGAAGAATGGGAATCCCAGGACATTTGATTGTGCTTAAGTAAAACCTATACTTGGACCAGGAGGCAATCATCAGTACAGAGCAAGGAGGTACTACTCCAGGGATGTATATTCTGTCTCCATGCCTTTTCTATCTATATGAGGAACAGATAATCCGGGAGAGGGGGGGCTATATGAAGAGGAATGTAGCATCAGGATTGGAGGAAGATTCATCAATAATCTGCATTATGCAGATGACACAACCCTGCTTGCTGAAAGTGAGGAGAACCTGAAGCGCCTGCTTCAGAAGATAAAAGACTGCAGTCTTCAATATGGATTGAAGCTCAATATCAGCAAGACAAAGATTCTCACCACTCGACCAATTCGTTATATCATTACGGATGGTGAAGAGATTGAGATTGTTAACAGCTTCAGTTTGCTAGATTCCACAATCAACATGCTTGGTACTAGCAACCTGGAAATCAAGAGATGAATTGTATTTGGAAAGTCTGCTCTCAGGGACCACTTCAGAGTACTGAAGAGCAACAATGTCAGTCTGTAGACTAAGGTGCTCCTAATCCAGGCCATAGTCTTCACAATTGCTTGCTATGCATCAGAGAGCTACACAGTGACTAGGGATGATAGAAAAAGAATTGATGTCTTTCCACTGTGGTGCTGGAGAAGATTATTGAGCATACCATGGACTGCCAGGAGAACAAATAGGTTTGTCCTCCAGAGGGTGAAGCCAGGCTGCCCCTTGGAGGCAAGCATTCTGAAACTTCATCTGACATACTTTGGGTATGTTGCAAGGAGGAACTGGTCCTTGGAGAGGAACATCATGCTTGGAAGAAGGGATGGAGAAAGATAGATAAACTATCAATGAGAAGAACTGATATGAGGGGAGGTGTGTCAGGACAGTAAATTTGGCATAGGATAGAGCAAATTTCAGAGCTGATGTATGTAGGGTCACTATGAGTTTCAAGTGACTTGATGGCACATAAGAAAAACAACCCATAGAGTAATTACTCTTTTCTCGGTTCCTCTTTGTGATTCTGATAGGAAAGAGAGGTAATAAAAATTGGTAAATAGCTAATAGGAACATAGAAAGATAGGTCATGGGAGAAGCAATAATTAACACAATATCACCAAAGAAAAGTGGATAATAAGCACAACATCACTAAAGAAAAGTTAGATATTGAGAACTATAGAGAGCTTAATGGAGGGCAGAATCAATACTTTCAGTGTGATGTGGTTTGAAAACTAGTAACTTGATATATTTGAAGTTCATTATGGCTGACAGGAGCCTCACACCCAAAAGTGCACATAGTAGCTGCACAGCATGACAACAACACTAGTTATCCACTGAAGAATTAGAGTGGGCTTAAGTTATCTCCTGGCACTAGATCTATAGTAAATGTGAAGGCACCCACAGGTATCTCTGCATAGCATGCCTCTGTGCAGTTGCAGTGCACCTACAACTGCACTCATTTAACAACAAATCAATGACCAGAGAAACAGACATTCAACGGTACTATATGACAGAGGGTGGCCTAGTGGAAAGGAGTTGTGCTACTAATATGTAGGTACACAGCTTGAACACACCAGCTGTTCCACTGGAGAGGATAGGTAATCTCCTTTGTGATTTACTGCATCTGAAAACCTGCTGAAGGGTCAGCTATGGGTGAGTTCTAACTTCATGGTGTGTAACAACAACAATCTCCACCATAGGATAGAATGTTGAAATAGGTTGGGAATCTCTCATTATGAGTGATTCTACAGTAAATGTAATTAATAGTTATTATTTCTTAGTATATTTTTTAAAGTCCATAATATATAGGTTGGAAGGGTTGAGTTTGTGGCTAGCCTGGAAGCTCCTGAGCAGTGATTCCACTCTGGAAGCTGGTTTCTTACATCTTGATGGGGATCATGTAAGGAAAGTTTAGGGTTGTGTTTGATTTGTGATATCATTTTTTTGCAGCCCTAAGGGTAAAATTATTAATTTTAGAATGAACATTTTTTAAGTGGTACTACAGTTTATTTGCTGTATAGCTGTGATGCTGAACACTGTGCCATAGCCATTTCAAATACCATAATGGTTGCTCATCATGGACAGTGTTTGGAGGAGATTCAAGATTGTTCAAGGTTTGGAAGCAGGGGTGGCACCTACTTCCAAAAATTTATGTCTCTGGAAAGTCTATTAACCCTGAAATCATACAGAAATGAT
Source organism: Elephantulus edwardii (assembly GCF_000299155.1). Classification (NCBI taxonomy): domain Eukaryota; kingdom Metazoa; phylum Chordata; class Mammalia; order Macroscelidea; family Macroscelididae; genus Elephantulus; species Elephantulus edwardii. Next base: position 80,488 of record NW_006399984.1, read on the forward strand.
GTTAGAGAACAGAGTTCAGGTTTTTTGCTCATAGGGTTGCTTTGAGTCATACTATTGGCGACACTTAATCACTGCTAAGTGAGACTAGTGTTATATTTGGAGGAACATTCTTCTACTTTGTAAGTCACTCTTAATTAATTTGCTTTACTGAGGTTATCTGGGTTTACTGTGACGCTGAACCTTGTACCACAAATACCATAATGGTCTCCTAATACGGACAGCGTTTGGTGGAGTTCCCAGTTGTAAAACAAGTTTGGAAGCAGGAGTGACATCCACTTCCTAAACCACATGCCTGTGGACACTCTATGAACTTGGAGAAATGACAATAGTTACAGAAAGGCATTAGGTCTTTTGTTCATAGCCACTATGAGTCATACTTGACTCGCAGCAATCAGCAATAACAATATATAGATCAAATATGTCATCTCTCTTTTTTGTTTTCTTAATTAATTTTAATAAACGTTTACAGAGACTTTGGATTTCAATCCATTCATTGTTGCACTTTTCTCCCTGCCCAACTCCCCACCTCCAAGTTTGCTCTTCTCTGAAAAGTAAAAAAAAAAATCTTTCGTTGTACAATCCCTCCCCCAAGGCCACTCCACTATGTAGCCTTCATTCTGGATTCCTGAAATGACAATAATACCTAATCATATATCCCTTTTAAAGAGTTCTCTCCCTCACCTGTTTCAATGAAGTATATATGTCATCTCTTTAATGCATATTTATACTCTAAGAATTGTTTGTAGTGGTTAAGAGAGAAGGGATCTGAGTTAGACTAATTGGATTCAAACTGATCCTATATTGAATGGTTTGGTGCCAGTTCCTTTTTGTCTCATTTTTCTGATCTGCAAAATGAAGACAACGATACTGTTTATTCTGAAATGGGCCCTTTGTGATTTAAATTATAGAAATGCATCAGTGGCCCCATCAAGGAATCAGGCATGTGAATATTCCATAAGTTTCAACCACTGTTACTATTACTATTTTTATTTTCTTGTCATTATTTTAACTCAGTGACCCATGATCTATGCTTCCTATATTAATTAATTAAAATTCATGCTTTAAAATATTACTTTGCTGTTATAGTGTCATAATAATTAGTTGAGTATAGTGTTTCAAATCTAAAATCTAAGCTTTCCAATAGGAATAACAAAAAACCCTAACTATAACACACACACACACACACACACACACACACACACACACACACACATATACACTGCATACAAGATGCAATACAGTTGTCAAATGATCAATGTTCAGAAAAAATATCTCTAGACCTCATGGAGATCATAAAAGTTATTAAATATTTTAATTAAATTGTGTGATTCTATACTATAATGGGAGTCCTGATAACCTATTGAATAAAGAGTTGTGATGCAAACCCAGTAGCAGGCAGCTCAAATCTACCAGCTGCTCTGTGGGAGAAAGGTGAGCAATTTCTCATGCAGATTTAAGTCTCTGAAAATCCACTGGAAGAGGGTCAGCTAGAAGTTCTAACTTGAAAACACATAACAATGAAACAAATGATGTAATATTTACCCATTTTTCATTAATTAGAAAAAGAAGAATGTTAATGTGTTCTTTCTGGATCACAGATTAATTCTGAATGCTGTTATGTGTGATCAAGTCAACTGAGACCCTAGTGAGCAGTGAACTCACTCTAGTCTGTGCCATGTTCATCATTTCTGACAAACGTAAGCTTATCGTTACACTCACCTTGTCAATCCATCTTGGTGTAAGTATTTCTCTCCTATGCTGATCCTATACATTGGCACACGTTATGTTCTTGTGAGGTGAAGTTTCCCTATTCTTACCTCTTCTGAGGACTCTTGTTTCAATTTTTCCAACACAGACCTATTTGTTCTCCTGGAAGTCCATAGAATATCCATGAGATATTTCCAGGGGAAAAAAAAAAACTATGGAAAAGTATTTAATCGAGAATAAAGAGTGATATCAAATATCTTATGTATCTTTGAATTAATGACTTTCCCCTTCTCCATTGTCAACAGATTAGACTCCGGGCTTTATTGAGAAAATAAGCTTTTCCCAAATATCCTTTTAGTTTACCAAAGCTGATTTTAAATAGGATATGTTTTTCATTGTTTAGAATTTTAGTGTTGGCAAAAAGTACTATCTCATGGATTGCTAAAAAACCAAACAGATATGTCTTGGGAAAAAATGCAGCCCAAATGTCCTTAGAGGCAAAAGTAGAGAAGCTTTGTTTCCCATATTTTGGGCATGATGCTAGGACACGCCATTCCTTGGAGAAGGACATCATGCTTGAAAACATCAGTGAAAGAAAGACTCTCAATAACATGGATTGACACAGTAACTAAAACAATGGGTTCAAGTATGTCAGAGATGATGATGATGGCACAGGATGGGAAAAGGTTCAGATCTGCTGTTCAGAGGGTGACTAAGAACATACTCAATTCAATGGCACCTAACAATAACATTTTTTTTTTGCTTTCAAGTTGATGTAAAAAAGTTTTATTATGTAAACACCCTGAGAGCATATTTTCCCTTTCATAGGCATGAAAATGGACATTTGAGCCTTTTAACTAAACAATCACATCAAGGAAATCATATATGAAATTACTATTTCAAGATAAAATGTGATTATATATGCAAGATTGATGTAATAACAATATTTAAAAAATATCATCATTCAACTATAGTTTCTTGACTCACTGATGTGATAATGATGCTGTTACTTTACATTTCATATATCTTTACGTTTTGATTAGTTAATTTGTTTTAATTGTGTATTTTATAGATAAGTTTAGAATAACACATACCAAGGGCAACTCTAGCAGCAGATGCATCATAATTGATCCAGAAGGACACCCAGGATAAAATTGTAATTAGTATAGAAGGCATGTAAGTCTGAAGGATGAAGTATCCAATGTTTCTCTTCAACCGAAAACTTAGTGAAAGTCGAGGATAGGCACCTGAAGCAGAGAAACAAAGATTATTAATTTCAGAAAGGCTATGGGCACTAAGTAGTATGTTGTGATATCTATGGTAAACAGTAAGCACTTGAGGCACTCAGATAAGTCCAGAAACATACAATTTCTATTATTTGCCCACTGGTATCTATAGGGGACATAGGATAAGGTCAGGAGGATACTCTACTAAGGCTAAACATCTCAAATTATCCCTGGGGAAAAATACTCCAGAGAAAAACTTCTGCAAAAGATTTTAGCTTAGAATAAAAAGCAACTTCAAATATCTTCCTTATCTTTGAATTGATAACTGTTCCCTTCCTCTCCATTGCCCTTATATTTGACTCATATCTTTATTGGAGAAATAGACTCCTTAAAAAAATTACTGTGATTTAACCTAAATTTACAAAAAACCAGGATTTCCATTCATTCATTGTTGTAAATTTTCCTCTTTACCTCCTCCCCACCCCCAGTTAACTTTTCTCTTTAAAAAAAATCATTTATTGCTGCACAATAAAATATACTTTTCCCAGCTATCCTTTCCATTTAAAGCAACTGTCTAACCACTCTCTGGCCAAAGCTTTTGGAGACATTGAAATTAGATTTGGTAGGTAGCTCAGAGGTGACCTGGAAATTAAAGAAATAGAGAAGCCGTTCTTATCCCAAACAAAACTTAGGGTTTTCTGAGAGATGCCATTTCTGATTCTGGTGGTGGGGAGTCTGGAAACACACCTGGTTAATTATTATGTGAAAACACTCACACTAATTTAGGATTGCTCTCCTACAAAGGTAGGACACAACCTGGAAAGAGGCCACCCCTCACTTGTCACAATCACACAAGTGTTTGGAATTTGATGTTAAACCACTTGTGGTGTGAAGACATTTTAAAATGGCTTTTTATATCCATCACCTAGCCCACTTTGGGGCTTGATCTCCAGCTGCCTCAACTATACACACATGCTTCATCCATTGATCAGTATCTTCTACATTATCAACAGATGTGGGGCCAACATAAGAGGGAGAGCTGGCTAGTCTGTGGAAAGTCTGTGGCAAGGCATAGCCTGATGGAGCACTGGAGTTGGAGGTTTTTCTGGGTGATTAAAGGAAGAGCTGAGGCTTACAGGATGATTGAAGAAACCAAAGTCTACTTGCATTTGTGTTGCTGGACTGAAACTGGACTTTACTGTGTGATATCCTTTTGCCTTCTCTTGACTCTTCCCAATATATTTTCTTAATACATCCCACAACTTTGGCAATGAATATTAGATTAGGCCCAGTGGTTAGTAAAAGTAGGTGCAACAGTGTGGAAGGCCATGCATTACCTAGGGATCAATTTTACATACTGGATGTTATTGATGGAGTCCTGGACTAGTCAGTTTTACAAAATCATTGCTCCTGTGTGCTGCTTAGTATTTCATCATGTGAAGGTGCCATAATTTCTCAATCCATTTAATTACAGTTGGATATTTGGATTATTTCCATGTTCTTGCAATGGTGAATGACACTGCTATGAACATTGGTGTACAAGTCTCTGTTTGTGTCTCAATTTTCATTCTCTTAGAATATATTCCCAGCAGTGGAATAGCTGAATCATATGGAATTTCTGTGTTCAGCTTTTTGAGGAAGTGTCAATCTGCTGCCCGAGTTCCCTCCAAGAAAGTATAAGAGTTCCTTAAGAAATATTTTCCTTTCAATTATTTTTTTTTAAAATCAGGAGCAAATATTTTTATTTCAAATCTAAGTGGCACCAACATATATATAGGGAAATATGTTCATTGTAGTAATTTTTGCAATCATACAAAATTGGAAACTACCTATATGCATGTCGGTGTGGTAATGGATAAATAGAATATAAAGCATATATAACAAGAGGTTCTTAAGTTTTAGTAACAAATTATATACAATAAAGTTACACTAATGTATACAATTATTGGGAGGAAATCCATAATTATTATTAAATAAAAAAGGTACAAAGCAATTTCCATTATGTAATCACATTTCTTTTATAATAAAATTGAGTATCTAAACAAATATTGTACAGGCATCCTTTAATGTGTTCATGCATATGTATACATAATATCACATCAGGATGCCCTGAAAGATGAGTTAAACTTATTTTTTTAATTTTTATTATTAATTTCAATGAACATTTACAGAGATTTTGGATTTCCATTCATTCATTGTTGCACCTTTCTACCCACCCACCCCTCCCCTCCAGTT
>NW_006399984.1:90232-93421 GCF_000299155.1 Elephantulus edwardii
ACAAACAAATGGATAGAGAAGCTGTGGTATATTCACACAATGGAATACTACGCCGCATTGAAAACAAGGAACTCATTCAATATTATTCAAAATGGGTGAGCCTGGAGGACATTATGCTGAGTGAAATATGTCAGTCACAAAAGGACAGATACTGCATGGTGCCACTGCTATAAAATGGGACTGATATCAGGGTTGGGGTAAGACTGAGAAAAAGGGGGATAAATTGTGTATACTGCACTGAAATAGATGAGGGAGAGAACAATTTAAAAGCGATGTACGATAGGGTATTATGGTTATCACAATAGTCCACAATTAATGATGCATATTGGAATGTACTTGGGGCGGTGGGAGAAGTGCGGGGGGATTGTGTACCAGGGAAGGAGTATTTCTTTTACTTTTGAAAGAAGAGGAGCGAATTGGTGGTGGTGGTGGGGCTGGACGGGGAGAGAAGTGCAGCAATGAATGAATGGAAACCTAAAATCTCTGTAAATGCTCATTAAAATTATTTTTAAAAAAAGAAAAAAATTTTATGACTTTTTACCATATTCTAATTTTCCCACTCTTTCAGTGTTTAAATGATCTGATAATATATTATTGTATCATTTCTCTTATTGATTTTTTATTATACTAATATATTTACAAAATTTGAAATTATTTTAAGCACTATTTCCTTCCCATTTCCCTAACCCCTCACCTATGAAATTATATGACCCCATGATTAATTTCCCTCCCCTTGCACATCTTAACCTTTCTGCTTCCATCCTCTCTTTTCCCCACCTTTGAATCCTCATGCTCATTCTGTAATAATGGTTTAACATTATTTGTCCTTATGGGACTGAGTTAATATACTCAACATAATGCTCTACAGTCCCTCCCAAGTTAGGGAATAATTTGCACAATTATTGCTTCTGCAAGCTGCACAGTATTCCATTGCAAGCACTTCCAATGCAATATTGAATAGGAGTGGTGACAGTAGGCATCCTTGTCTAGTACCTGTTAACAGGAACATGTCTGTAGTCTTTATTCATTGAGAATGATGTTGTCTTTTGGTTTTGCACATATACTTTTCACAATGCTGATAAAATTCTTTTCTACTCCAATTTTACTGAGTGTCTTAATTAGGAAGAGGTGCTGGATTTTGTCAAATGCCTTTTCTGTATAAACTGCTAATATCATACGGTTCTTGTTATTTACATTGTAAATATGGTGTTCAACTATTCTTGCATACCTGTCATGTTGAATTATATTTTTATGTGCTTTGGATTCTGTTGGCTAGGATTTTGTTGAGGATTTTCCCACCTATAGTCATAATAGATATTGGTATGTAGTTTTCTTTCTTGGTAATATCTTCACCTGGATTTGGTATTAGAGTTAAACTTGCTTCATGGAATGATTCTGGGAATGTTCCTTGTTTTTTATTTTTTAAAATAATTTAAGTAGGATTGTGATAGATCTTTTCTATTTGGTAGGATTCAGCTGTGAAGGCCATCTACTTCAGGACTGTTCTATGGGGAAGTAATTTTTTACCTTTTCACTTTCTTCTTCTGTGATGGGTCTGTTCATGTGTTCTATATCTATACTTGTCAGTCTGGGTAGGGGATGAGTTGCAAGGAATTTGTCCATTTCCTCTAGGTTTCTGAATTTATCAGAGCACAGTTTTTCATAGCATTCTGATATTATAAAACTAATTTCATCTTGTTCTTTTATGATATCACTTCTATAATTTCTTAAATGAGGCATCTGTGCCTTCTCCCTCCCCCCTTCTGTTAAGTTTGCCATTGGTGTGTCAATTTTATTGACCTTTTTGAAAAACAAGATCTTGGTCTTATTGATGGTTTAAATTGTTTTTCTGATTCTATCTCATTGATTTCTGTACTTGTCCTTATAATTTCTTTTCTTCTAGAGGCTACAGGATTAATTTGTTGTTCTTTTTCTATTTCCTGAAAATGTTAAGTTAGATCATTGACTCTTCTTCTTTCTATCTTTTTTTATATGTTCCAATTGCTATTAACTGTCTTCTTTCTTTTTTATGTGTGTGCCTTATGCTATGAACTGCCCCTGGTGACAGCCTTAGCTGCATTCCAGAGGTTTTGGTAAGTTGTATTTTCATTTGTTTCAAGGAACATTTTTATTTCATTCTTTATTTATTTTATAGCCCAATCATGTTCTAACAGAGAATTATTTAGTTTCCACATGGGTAGTTTTGTAAGGTTTACTCTCCTGTGGTTAATTTCTAGTTTTATGGCATTATGGTCTGAGAAGATACGTTATGTTATTTCAATGTTTTTTACTTTGTTGAGTCTTGCTTTATGTGCTAATATATAATGTATTCTGAAGAATTTACCATGTGCACAACAAGCTATGGCTGACTCTGAGAAGAATGGGAATCCCAGAACATTTGATTGTACTAATGCAAAACCTATACTTGGACCAGGAGGAAGTCGTCAGAACAGAGCAAGGAGACAATGGATGGTTCAAAATCAAGAAAGGGGTCCACCAGGGATATATTTTGTCTCCATATCTTTTCAATCTGTATGCAGAACAGGTCATCTGAGACGCTGGGCTGTATGAGGAGGAATGTGGCATCAGGATTGGTGGAAGAATCGTCAAAACCTGCGTTATGCAGATGGCACAACCTTGCTCGCTGAAACTGAGGAGGACCTGAAGCGCTTGCTGCAGAAGGTCAAGGACTGCAGTCTTCAATATGGATTGAAGCTCAATATCAAGAAAAGAAAGATTCTCACCACTGGGCCAATTGGCAGCATCAGTATGGATGGTGAAGAGATTGAGATAGTTAACAGTTTTCGCTTACTTGGCTCCACAGTCAAAACTATGGGTAACAGCAGCTAGGAAATCAGGAGATGAATTGCATTGGGAACGTCAGCTGCGAGGGACCTCTCAAGAGTACTGAAGAGCAACAACGTCAGGCTGGAAACTAAGGTGCGCCCGATCCAGGCTATGTTGTTGTTATGTGCCGTCGAGTAGTTTTCGACTCATAGCGACCCTATGCACAACAGCCCTAAACCCTGCTCTATCTTCTGCCTCCATCCCTCCTGGCAACATGTCCAAAGTATGTCAGACGAAGCCCCAGAATCCTTGCCTCCAAGGAGTAGCTTGGTGTAATCCTCTCCAAAATGAATCTGTTTGTTTTCCTGGCAGTCCATGGTACATTCAGTACTCTTCTCCAGC
>NW_006399984.1:95534-96423 GCF_000299155.1 Elephantulus edwardii
CACCCCCCACCCCAGTTCACTCTTCTCTTTGAAAAGTAAAAGAAAAATACCTTCATTGGTATACAATCCCCCTGCACACCTCACCCCCACCCCGAGTATACTCCACTCTGCAACTTTCATTCCGAACTATTATGATAATCATAATGCCCTTAAATATATTGCTTTTAAACGGTTCTCTCCCGCATCGGTTTCTTACCCTAAGCCTGATGTCAGTCCCATTCTACAGCAGTGGCACTATACAGTGTTTGTCCTTTTGTGACTGAGATATTTCACTCAGAATAATGTCCTTGAGGGTCACCCATTTTTAATAATATTGCATGAGTAACTTGTTTTTCAATGCAGTATAGTATCCCATTGTGTGAATATAACACAGCTTCTCTATCCATTCATTTGTTGATGGGCACTTAGGTTGTTTCCAATTCCTTGATATTTTGAACAAAGTCACGATAAGCATGGTGTGCATTTATCTGCTTGGATGTCTGTTATGGTCTCTTTAGGGTATATTCCCAGTAGTGGAATTGCCCAGTCAAGTGGTATCTCTATTTGCAACTTTTTGAAAAAGTGCCACACCACTTTCCACAGTGGTTGTTCCATTTTACACTTCCACCAACAGTGAATAAGGGTTCCAGTCTCTCCACAATCTCGCCAGCATTTGTTGCTTGCTGTTCTGTTAAACTTTGCTATTCTGACGGGGGTGAGATAGTTATCTCATAGTTATCTTGATTTGCATCTCTCTTAGAGGCAGGGATTTTGAATATTTCTTCATGTGCGTGTTGGCCATTGGAACGTCTTCTTTGTTGAAGTGTCTGTTCATATCCTGTGCCCATTTTTTTAAATTATTAAATTTTATTAATTTTAATGAACATTTACAGAGATTTTGGGTTTTCAT
>NW_006399984.1:103573-110166 GCF_000299155.1 Elephantulus edwardii
ACAGCTCAAAAGCATCCACTCTCCTGTCCTCCCTAGTCATTGTCCAACTCTCTGATGCATAACAAGCGATTGCAAAGACCATGGCCTGTATCAGGAGCACCTTAGTCTCCAGAGAGACACCGTTGCTCCTGAGTACTTTAGAGAGATCTCTAAGAGCAGACTTTCCCAATTACGTGTTATCATCGAAGAGTTGGACAGTGACTAGGGATGATAGAAAGAGAATTGATGCCTTTGAGTTGTGGTTCTGAAGAAGACTGTTGAATATACCATGGATTGCTAGGAGAACAAACAGGTTTGTCCTAGAGAGGGTGAAGCCAGAATGTTCCCTGGAGTCAAGGATGCTGAAGGTTTGTGTGACATACTTTGGACGTGTTGCAAGGAGGGACTGGTCCTTGGAGAGGGACATCATGTTTGGGAGAGTGTAGGGGCAGTGAAGGAGAGGAAGGCCCTTGATGGGATGGATCGATTCTGTGAGTGGAGTGGTGTGAATGAATATATCTGAGATGGCAAGGTTGGCACAGGATAGAAAGGCATGTAGGGCTTTTGTATGTAGGGTTGCTATGAGTTGCAAACTACTTGATGGCACATAAAAACAACAATATGAGAAGAAAGCGAACTGAATTTTAGTTGGGTGCAGTAACCTGAACACAACCACAAAGTCAAATTGACTGATTGTATAGTTTAAATCTTCTCATCTTTGCTGAGTTTATTTTTGAATTGACTTATCCTTTGGTGATAGTGGTGTGTTGAAATCTCCTACCACAATTGCGATACTGTCAATTTCTTTCTTCAATTCTGTTAACTGTTGTGTTATATATTTTGGGAGTTTAACATTTGGTGCATAAATGTTTTACAAGCTTATGTCCTTTTGATCTATTGTTCCTTAAATCAATATGTAACTTAAGAAAAAAAAGCAGGAGTGGCAATACTTATCTATGATAAATTAGATCTCTTATTGTTTTTACTTTACCAGCCCAGCACGCCCAAATGCTGGAAAACTCCAGACTCCCAGTTCATCTGGCAAGTTCACTCTGCCAACCCCCTCGTGGGCCCAAAAAAACCACCACTTGTGCCTGAAGCCCTCAAATGTACCGCGCCTCAAAAAGCCAGAGTCCTGATTTAGGTGACATTAAATATCCCAAGACCCTAGGTGGGGCTTGACCTTTCAGTATCTTACTAGCCTGGCACGCTTAAATGCTTACAAGCCCCGCCTAAGCTCTTGGGATATTTAATGTCAGCTGAATCCAGACTCTGGCTTTTTGAGGCATGGTATATTTGAGGGCTCAGGACACATGTGGTGGTTTTTTTGTTCCATGAGGGGGTTGGTAGAGTGGATTTGCCAGATGAACTGCGGGTCTGGGGCAAGGAGTTTGCCAGCATTTGGGTGTGCCGGGAGGGCTGGTAAGACATTGAAAGGTCAAGCCCTGCCTAGGGTTTTGGGATATTTAATGTCAGCTGAATCTAGACTCTGGCTTTTTGAGGCGTGGTACGTTTGAGGGCTCAGGGCACATGTGGTGATTTTTTTTGTCCCACGAGGAGGTTGGCAGAGTGGAGTTGCCAAATGAACTGTGGGTCTGGCGCAAGGAATTTGCCAGCATTTGAGCATGCTGGGCGGGCTGGTAAGACATTGAAAGGTCAAGCACCGCCTAGAGTCTTGGGATATTTGATGTCAGCTGAATCCGGACTCTGGCTTTTTGAGGTGCAGTAGGTTTGAAGGCCTGTGGCCCTCGGGCCAGTCTTTCATCGTTTTTGTTCATACATTCCTCTAGGTCGTATAGCCCTGGTGTACAAGTTGCTGTACAGTGGTCACTTGTGGTTGTTATGAGGCTGAATACTGTGACACTGATGTGTCAAATGCGTTAATGGTTGGTTACCCAGTGCGGAAAGAGTGTGGGGCGGAGCTCCCTGATTAAAACAAGCTTGGAAGAAGAAGTGTTATCCACTTCCATGATAGCTTGCCTCCGGAAACCCTACGAACCTGGAGAGAGAATGAAAGGCACCCAAGCGTCTAAGACTCTCCTTCTTAGGGTCAGTATGAGTCGCCTGTGACTCGATGGCACTTAACAACAACATTGTTTTTACCTACTGATTTACGTGATTTTTTTATGCCAATTCTTGCCCAGTCTTCCCCCCTGCCCTTTTAAAGTGTGATTTTATCAAAAGTTTTAAAAATTTGGATTTTCATTTATTCATTGTTGCACATTTTCCTCTCTATGCTTCCAGTTCACTTTTTAAAAAGGATATTCATTCAGTATCACATAATTTACCACCTCCTCCCACCCTTCCTTTAGTCCACTTTGGTATGTCCAGTTCTCCTGCAAATAATGCTTAATTATATATTCATTTTAAACAGTTCTTTCCTTCATCTGTTGTAATGCAGTGCCATTATTTATTGCCTCTTTACTTGTTTTCCCTTTCCCACTCCCCATGTCAGTCCTGTTTTGTAACAGTAATATTATATTTGTTCTTTTGTGACTAAGATATTTCACTTAGCAAATGACCTCCAAGGTCATTCATGTTGTACAATATTTTATGAGTTCCTTCATTTTCAGTGCTGCATAGTATTCCATTGTGCTAATATCATAATTTTGTAACCATTCATTTTTTGGTGGGCACTTGGGTTGCTTCCATCTCTATGTCATTGTGAATAACACAGCAATAAACACGAGTGTGCATATATCTGTTTTGGTGGTGGCTCTGGTACCTTTAAGGTGTATTCCTGGTAGTGGAATTTTCGGGTAAAGTGATATTTCCATTTCCAGATTTTTGAGAAAGCATCACACTGCATTCCATAGTGGTTGCATCATTTCACACTCCCACTAGCAGTGAATAAGGTTCCAATCTCTTCACAACCTCAGTAGCATTTGTTGTTTGCTGCTTTGTTGAATTTTGCCGTTGTTGCTGGGTGAGATGATACAGTTATTTTGATTTGCATCTATCTCTCTGAGAGGTAGAGATTTTGAACATTTCTTCATGTGTTTCTCTGCCATCAAAATGTCATCATTGGTGAAGTGTCTACTCATGTCCTGTGCCCATTTTGCAATTTGGTTGTTTACTTTTTTCTTGTTGAGGTGCTGGTATATTCTATAAATTTTAGATATGAGGACCTTATCAGATATGTCTTTACCAAATATTTTCCCAGTCTGTGCCTTTCCTTTTTACCCTGTTTAAGAAGGTTTTTGAAGTGCATAGAGATTTGAGTCTTAGAAGGTCCAACTCATCTATTTTGTTCACTCCTGGTTTTAGGTTTTTCAAGATGCTTTGAGGACTGTTCATATTGCGGATTAGGGCTTCTACCATTCTTCTATGCTTTTTTTTTTTTGTGAAATTAAGTCCTTAGTTTTACTTTTAGGCTTTTGATCCACTTTGAGTTGATTTGTATGCATGGTGTGAGGTGTGGATCTTTTTTTACAAATAGTTTTACAATCTTGACAATACCAATTGATAAAGTAGCCTTCATTTCCCCATTTAATGATCTCATCTTATCAAAAATCAGTTGACAATAGGTAGGTGAGCTGATTTCTGGTTTCTCACTTCTATTCCATTGATCAATGTGTCTGTCACTGTACCGGTACCACACTGTCTTGACCACTACAGCTGTGTGGTAGGCTCCGAGATTAGGGAGTGAGATGCCTCCTACCTTGCTTCACCTTTTCAGGAGTGCTTTACTAATTCGGGGTTTCTTTCCATTCTAGATGAAATTGGAAATTGCCTTTACCAACTCATTAAAACATGGAATTGGTATTTGTATTAGGATTGCATCGAACTTGTAGATTGCCTTTGGTAGAATTGTCATTTTCATAATATTGAATCTTTCTATCTCTGAGCATGGTATATTCTCTAATTTCCCAAGGTCTCTTTTTGTTTCTTATAGTCATGTTTATAATTTTCTCTAAATAGGTCTTTTGTGTTTCTAGTTAAATTTACTCACAAATATTTAATCTTTTTTCCCCATTTTTATTTACACTATTATGATGGGTATTGGCTTTTTTTTTTCCTTAAAAAATACCATTTCTCTATTCTCTGAACAGGTCTTTTGTGTTTCTATTTAGATTTACACCCAAGTATTTTATCTTGCTTTAATTTTTAATTAAGCTGTATTCATATCTTTGTCACGGTAGAGAAATCCAATTGATTTTTGCGTGTTAATCTAGTATCCTGCCACTTTGATGAATTGGTCGACCTATTCAGATGGTTTTCTTGCTGAGTCTTTAGAGTTTTTTAATATACTATCATATTATCTGCATACATAGATAATTTTACCCCTTCTTTGCCAATATGGATGCCTGCTATTACCTTCTCTTATCGTTATTACTAAGCTTCCAATATAATACTGAATAGGAGACGTGATGATGGGCATCCTTGCCTAGTTTCTGTTCTCAAAGAGAATGCCTTTAATCGCTGTCTATTGAGAATGATGTTGGCTCTTGGGTTTTCATATATATTTTTTACTACATTGAGAAAATTCTCGTCTATTCCTAGTCTTTTGAGTGCTTTAATCAGAAAAGACTGTTGGGTTTTGCCAAAGGCCTTCTCTGCATCAGTTGATAGGATCATGTGGTTCTTGTCCTTTGGTTTGTTAATGTGATGAATTACACTGATGGTTTTTCTTATGTTGAACAATTCTTGCATACTTGGTACTTGGTAATGGCGAATTATTTTTTTTTTAAGTGTACTGTTGGATTCTTTTGGCAAGGATTTTATTGAGTACTTGCATCTATGTTCATGAGAAATATTGGTCTACTGTTTTCTATTTTGGTGGTGTCTTTACCTGACTTTTATATTATATGTTTGCTTCATGGAACGAGTCTGGGAGAAGTCTATCTTTTTTCTATATTCTAAAATACTTAATGTAGAATAGTAAATTGCAAAATTCACTGGTAAAACCATCTGGTTTAGGGTTTTGTGGTGTTTTTGTTTGTTTTTTGGGGGTTTTTGTTGTCATTGTTGGAAATTGTTTTATTATCTGTTCGATTTCTTCTTTTGTATTGAATCTGTCCAGGTGTCCTACTTTGTCAGTTTAGGTAGGTTGTGAGTTTCTCTGTATTTGTCCATTTACTCTAGGTTCTTATATTTGTTTGAGTATGTTGTTGTTGTTATGTGCCATGAAGTCGCCTGTGACTCATAGCGACCCTATGCACAGCAGCCCTAAACCCTGCTCTATCCTTTGCCAATCTTATTGTCTCCAACACACTTATCTCCATTACCTCAGTGACTGAATTAATCCATCTCATCAAGGGTTTTCCTCTCCTGCGCTGTGCCTCCACCCTCCGAAGCATGATGTCCTTCTCGAAGGACTGATCCTGCCTTGCAACATGATCAAAATATGTCATACGAAGCTTCAGAATCCTTGCCTAGCTTCACCCTCTCCAGGACGAACTTGAGAGCCAAGCAAACTGAAGCTGTCAACAATCTCAATCTCTTCACCATCTATCATGATGCTGCCAATTGGCCCAGTGATGAGAATTTTTGTTTTCTTGATGTTGACCTTCAATCCATATTGAAGGCTGTAGTATAGTTTTTCCATAATATTTCACTGTTAACGTTTTTATTTTAATTGGTTCTGTTGTGACATTGTCCCTTGCTTGCTGATTATTTATATCTTTGTTCTTCTTTTCCTTTTTCAGTTTTGCTAGTAGTTTGTCGATTCTATTGAACTTTTTACTGAACCAACTCCTGGTCTTATTGATGGTTGCAATTGTTTTTCATTTAATTTATTCTGCCCCAATTTTTATAATTTCATTATTTTTTATGAGGTGTCAGATTTTCTTGCTGCTTTCCCCCCAAATTATTGGAAAGGTTAGGATAAATTATCAATTATAATTTTTTTCTTCCATGTTGATGTGTTTGCTTATTGCTCTAAATTCACCTCTACTGCTTTGGTTGTTTCCTAGAGGTTTTCGTGTTCTCATTGTCATTTGTTTCAAGAAACTTTTTTACTGTGCCTGTGATGTTAGTGCTCCTAATGCAGGACAGTGGGGCAGCTGTAAGGTGTTACCCACGTGGCAAGTCTTTGTAAGCGCTTCCAGAGTTTTTTGTCTTAAAATGTTTACTAGATTTGGGCATGTATAGATGTTTACATCTGTTATTTTATTCTATTAATTTTCTTTTTTCTCCATTGTGATTACTAAAGTTTATTTTGATGCTGAGAAAAGCTCACAACCGACTTCTTTACCCACAGACTTATTTTGACAAAGTTACTTCAGTGTTTGACATGAAGATACACATTTATTTTTGTACACAAATATCTAGCCAATTTTACAAACACACTTGAATAATTTCTCCTGTGCCATTAATTGCCTCCAAAAATATGCTGAAAGGTCTGTTATGGGTCAGTAGTATTCTGTAAATTTTGATGATGAATCCCTAGTCTGAAATGTCATTTCCAAATATTTTTATCCAGCCAGTGGACTTTCTCTTTACCTTGTTAGAAAAATTTAAAGCATACAGATATGTGATTTTTAGAAGGCATTATTTCTTGATTTAATCTTACCCTTGTTGTCCAGTTCTGACTATGTTTGGGACACCGTTCATGCCATAGACTATGTTGTTGTGGTTGTTATGTGCCGTCGAGTTGTTTCCGACTCATAGCG
>NW_006399984.1:111343-112362 GCF_000299155.1 Elephantulus edwardii
CTATATTTTCTCTGTTGATCTTTATAAGTTGTGGCTTTACTTCTAGATTTATGATCCATTTTGAGTTGGTTTTGTTTCTGGGGAGGCACAGTGGACCCTGTTTCTGGTTTCTGTTGGAAGAAGTCCAGTTTTGTCTGCATCAATTGTAACAGAGACTGACATTTCTCCATTTAATAGATTTTGTTTCCTTGTCAAATATCATTTTGGGGGGAAAAAGTAAAAGAGGCAAAGATGACTAGTTAATTCTCAGGAAGTTTTGAGTGAAACTGAACACTAGAATCTGGAGTTAGACCTGGATATGAGTTATGGAGCCTGTGTTCCATGTTGCAGCTAAAGAAAATCTTTAAAGATTTGGAGCTAGATGAAGTGTGAAGAAATGCAATGGGCTGTTTTAATTTGACATTTAACTCAACAGCTATTAAAAACAGAAGCTTAGAGAAATTGGTGTTGCATCGCAATGATATACACAATAAGAGTGAAGGCTTATTTCTTTGTGGAGATAACTTCTTGATGTTAGATTATGTAAATCCAAATACTTGAAGTTTCACAATCAAATCTAGTCAGAAGAATTCTTAGGCCTCAGCTCTTAATGTCTGTTATTATGAATCAGCAACTAAATATTTCATGAGGCCCACACAAGACAAAGTGTAAAGGAAAAGACATAGACACTGTAGAAAGAACTATTCTTTTTTGAAACAATTGTAAAGAGACCTTAAAACATTAACATACAAAAGTATTCAAAATAATCTAAACATAGTTTCAAAATTGTAGGTTTTATAAGTTGTTTTAATATGGAAATTTTCACATCAATGTTCACAGCAACGTTATTCACCACTGCAAGAACATAGAAACAGTCCAAATATCCAGTCACAATCAAATTAAATTATGGCACAGTCACACAATAGAATACTATGCAGTACTTAGGAGCAAAAATTTTGAAATATATTACATTCTTGGGAGAGACAGGTGGGCATTATGCTGAGTGACCTATCTCAGTATCATAAGGACAAAAACTGAAT
>NW_006399984.1:116372-117797 GCF_000299155.1 Elephantulus edwardii
GGGTCCTTGGAGAGGGACATCATGCTTGGGAGGGTGGAGGGACAGCGCAGGAGGGGAAGACCCTCTATGAGATGGATTGATTCGGTGACTGGGGTAATCGATATGGGTGTGTTAGAGGCAGTGCGGTTGGCGCAGGATAGAGCGGGGTTTAGGGCTGTTGTGCATAGGGTCTCTATGAGTCGGAAACGAGTCGATGGCACATACAACAACAACAGACACATGAGGTAAGGCTCAAAAATCAGTGGCATTAAAAGAGAAGCAAATCAAAACAACAATCAGATACCATCTCACACCACAGGCGGTAGCAAACTTTAAGAGGACAGTAAGTAATAAGTTTTGGAATGGATGTGGCGAGATAAGAAGTCATATACACTGTTGG
This sequence comes from Elephantulus edwardii, assembly GCF_000299155.1. Classification (NCBI taxonomy): domain Eukaryota; kingdom Metazoa; phylum Chordata; class Mammalia; order Macroscelidea; family Macroscelididae; genus Elephantulus; species Elephantulus edwardii. Next base: position 116,752 of record NW_006399984.1, read on the forward strand.
TGGACTCTGGAAGGCAGTTTATCATTTTCTCAAAAAGCTGAATGTAGAAATTCCATATGACTCAGCTTCCACTGCTTGGAATATACTGTGAGAAAATTAGAACTGGGATACCAATGCAGAGGTGTACAATAATGTTCATAGCAGTATTATTCACAATCACAAGAAAATGGAAATGGCCCAAATGTCCAACCGCAATGGAATGAATTGAGAAATTATGGTACAGTCACATGATGGAACACTATGCAATGCAGGAGCAATAATTTTGAAAAATACTATCTCACTTGAGAGGGACTGGAGAGGGTCGTGCAATCTGATGGATATAGGAGGGGTGGGTATAAGGAATGAGAAAGATCTAGTGTGAAAAACAATATTTATAAACATTGCAAGCAAACTTGTATAAAATTAAAAAAATAAGAAAGACAGTTTTTAAAAAGTCTATCCTGAAATATAATGCTGTGAGTTACAATATGTTATCCATATTCCTTATGTTTATAAGGAAGCCTTGTTAATAACAACTGATATTCAAATATATGTACCAATAACTAAAGCTAAAGAAGAGAACGTGTAGGAATCCTATCAATTTTTGCAGCCAGAAATTGACCAAAAATAAAATCAAGGTTCATTAGTTGGTGACGGGAATAAAAATTTACAAACAAAGAAGAAGAAATGGTATTTGGGTTTGGTGACAGAAATGAGGCTAATGATCAAACAACTGAATTTGGTAAGTTGCTGTTGTTGTTATGTGCCGTCGAGTTGATTGCGACTCATAGCGACCCTATGTACAACAGCCCTAAACTCTGCACTGTCCTGGGCCAATCGCACTGTCTCTGACACTCCCATCCCAATTACCCCTGTCACTGAATCACTATACCTCATAGAGGGCCTTCCCCTTCTGCACTGTCTCTCCACCCTCCCAAGCATGATGTCTTTCTCCAAGGTCAGGTCTATCCTCACAACATGTCCAAAGTATGTTAGATGGAGCCTCAGAATCCTTGCCTCCAAGGAGCCACCCAGTTTAACCCTTTCCAGGACAAATCTGTTTGTTT
>NW_006399984.1:118831-120175 GCF_000299155.1 Elephantulus edwardii
GCAGATTGTCGATAAATCATCCCCCAATTTTGACCCCACATTTCTCCTCATAGAGCCCAGCCTCCCAGATAATCTGTTCTGCATATATATATATTTGGTATATTCAATTATTTATTCATTACAAATATTTTTTAAAAGAAAAACTGTGAACAAACACATGGACCTCATACAAAGGATTGCATAGGAATGAGATTGACTACATCTATGGAAAGAGTCATTGGAGAAATTCAGTATTAGCAGTCAAAACCAGGCCATATTCTCTCTGGATAACACAATATAAATTTCTCATTTACAAATTCAAATTGAAGGCTGGGGGAAAAAACCAAGTCCACAAGAATAAAAATATGATCTAAGTCTATTCCTCTTGCATTTAAAAATCTTCTCAAGAACATGTCTCAAGCAAGGAACATTAATGCTACAAGACTTGATGAGTTGCAAAATGATATAAAAGATACCATCCATGAGGAGAGCAACAGTTCTTAAAAAAACAAAGAAGGAAGAAAAGATCAAAGTTATTGTCAGAAGACATTCTCATAATTACACTAGAGTATCCAGACATCACAACAAAGGGAAGAAATGCAGAAATAAATGAGATGAGCAGATTTTTAAAAGGTAGCCCAGCTGAAAGCAAGAACTCTCCATTATTTATGGGGAGATGGGACTGGGGCTTTCTTGGGGATATAGGCCCTAGCATTTGGGGATCCTTGACTCCAGGGCTGCGGAGCCATACCAGGGGCCAAACAAGACAAGAGACTTTGGGACACAAAGCCACAACCAGAGGAAAGATTTTTCTCAGCTCTCTGTGGGAGGGAGGTCTGACTTGAGACCCCCTGCACACAAGCTGCTGGAGCTTGTGGGCCTGATCTCCTGCCACTCCTGAGACAAAGGAAGACATTAAGCAGCAGGAAAAAAGGTGAGAGAGATGAGGCTCAGTGTTGAAACTGAGCATTCTCTGTTGCTAGTGGGAAGATGACACTGAGGCTTCTCTGGGGATATGTTGTTGTTGTTGTTATGTGCCGTTGAGTTGCTTGTGACTCATAGCGACCCTATGTACAACAGCCCTAAACTCCGCTCTGTCCTGTGCCAATCACACTGTCTCCTCCCATCCCAATTATCCCAGTCATTGAATCAATCCACCTCATAGAGGGCCTTCCTCTCCGGTGCAGTCCCTCCACCATCCCAAGCATGATGTCCCTCTCTAAGGACCGGTCTCTCCTCACAACATGTCCAAAGTATGTTAGATGGAGTCTCAGAATCCTTGCCTCCAAGGAGCCACCAGGTTTAACCCTTTCCAGGACAAATCTGTTTGTTTTCCTAGCAGTCCACGGTATTCTCAATACTCAT
>NW_006399984.1:123248-125695 GCF_000299155.1 Elephantulus edwardii
GTGTCTGCTTACAACTGTTCCTCTTCCTTTGTATTTCCATACTTGAAAACTCAACCTCCTTTGCCGTTTCTGTTATCTAAATGGGTTCTGTTGTACATAGGGTTTTCAGAGGCCTGCTATTTCAGAAGTGGATCACCAATCCTTCTTCCTAGTCTGTCTTTATGTGAATGTTCAGATTTAGAGAAGTATCAGGCAGACCAGCAAGTTAAAGGTATATCCCTTATTGCGGAGTCAACTTTAGTGTCAGTGTTGTCCCTGCCTTTCTCACACGCATCTTTACCCACTTATTTCCTTGTTCCACCATCTGCCAGGATACCCATCCACTTCTACCCCCTCCCTTCACATCTAACTCCCTTTGACCAACCCTCCATCTAATAACGTATATATGAAGCTTCCATGGCTTCTGTGATTCCAAACACATCAAATGATGGTAGTTCCTTATGTTGGGATCAAAGTCTCTGAAGTTTAGTTGTAATGTTTCCCGAGCAAAGGTGATGCATCCTGTATCCTTATCTCTGTGACTTTGGTGCCATCCCAGGGCCAAACATGACAAAAGATTTTGGGACTTAAGAGTTACATGCAGGGGAAAGGCTTCCTCAGCTCTCTGAGCGAGGGAGGACTGGCTTGAGACTCTCCCAGTACAGAAGCTGCTTGAGCTGATAGCCCTGATATCTGATCTCCTGATACTTCAGAGACAAAGGAAGGCATTAAGTTTCAGGAGAAAATGTGTATGAGAAATTACTTGAGTAGAGCACCTGGTATCTCACCACTCAGCCACTTTGTACATGAAGTAAGACAACACAGCTGTCGACAGGTGACTACATCAAGTCAAGATTCCTTCGGGGCTGTATTGCAGAACAGAGAGAACCTCAAGGACTTAGGAAAGACAAATTTTCCCAGAAAAGACTTTCAATAGAGTGAGTGGCTTACCTGATACTGAACACTTTAACTTGACAACTAATCAATAAAATCATATAGACAAGAACCACCAACAGCTTAAGCAGATAAAGACACAATATAAACAGCCTAACACTTATCAAGCAAAGCCTCACATAATGTTGACAGAGCAGGAGGAAGCTTCAAACACTGTGAAAAAACAATTAAGTATTCTCAAATAAAAAAAAAGTAGTGGATACTGCAGACCTCATGAATACCCCATAGTCAATAAGGCAGATGATCTGTGTTGATTTGGAGACATTTGAACAGCTACGAATGAAAGTACAAATTATAAAAGAAATGATGGAATCCACAAATAAAGGTGAGAATCAGTACAAATATATTGATGAGGAGTTATCTGAACATCTACAGAAGAAAGGGAACTTGATTGAAGAACCAATAGAAACCACTAAGAAAGCAAATGCTCCAGAGATAAAAAGTCAGAAGAAATATATTGGTAAGTAACTTACACAACTACAGAAGAAAACGCAAAAGGTGGAAGAAAGAATTGAAACTATATATAAAGATCTACAAGAACTGGGAGAAAATCACTAGGTAGAGAGGGTATAGACAACACAGTACTATAAATAACAGAAATGCATGACAATTAATTCAAGTATATTAAGACAGATGTGTCCAACATGCTTGAAGGCCAAAAAAGTAGAATAGAAGAGATGGAGGAAAAAGTAAGTGAGTTTGAAGACAAGAATCTCACTGGAAACAGGTTGTTGTTGAAGTTGTCATTGATTTTATGTGCTGTTGAGTCACTTGTGACTCAGCGACCCTATGTACAACAGCCCGAAACCCTGCTCTGCCTTCAACACACACACCTCCATGACCCCAGTCACTGAATCAATCCACCTCATAGAGGGTCTTCCTCTCCTGCGCTGTTCCTCTACCCTTCCGAGTATGATGTCCTTTTCCAAGGGCTGGTCCTTCCTTGCAACATGTCCAAAGTATGTCAGATGAAGCCTTAGAATCCTTGCCTCCAAGGAGCAGCCTAGTTTAATCCTCTCCAGGCTAAATATGTTCATTTTCTTAGCAGTTGATAGTATATTCAACAATCTTCCCCAGCACCTAGGCTCAAAGGTATCAATTCTCCTTCTATCCTTCTAGATACTGTCCAGCTCTCTGATGCAAGTATGCACCATGGCTTATATCAGGTGCACCTTAGCCTCCAGAGTGACAGTATTGCTCTTCAGTATTTTGGAGAGGTCCCTAATAGCAGATTTTCCCACCCCAATTAGTCTTTTAATTTACTGGCTGCTGGTGCCAAGAGTGTTGACTGTGGAGCCAAGCAAACTAAAGCTATTTACAATCTCAATCTCTTCATCATCCATCCTGATGCTGTCAATTGGACCAGTGGTGAGAATCTTTGTCTTTTTTATATTGAGCCTCAATCATATTGAAAGCTGCAGTCCTTGACCTTCTGCAACACTTCAAGACCTCCTCAGTTTCAGCAAGTAAGTTTGTGTCATCTGAATAATGCAGATTGTTGGTGAATCTTCCAC
>NW_006399984.1:126335-129397 GCF_000299155.1 Elephantulus edwardii
TGAAATATGTCAGCTGGTATACCATCTATTCTTGGGGCCTTATGTTTTGCCAATTCCACCAGAAATGAGGCATAAAGAATTTGAAGAAAACATAAGAATCATATTGGTTGACATCAAAAGGAATAACATACATATGTTTGGATAACCAGAATGTAAGGGGGACAGGGAAATCACTGAGAAAATTGTGGAGAAATATTAAAATAAAATATCCTAGGTTTTCTATGTTTTTCTAGGAATGAGGAAATCCATAATCAGGAACCTCACTGAACACCAAAGAGACAAGGCCCCAAAAGAAAACCTTAAGACATATCAAAGTAAAATTCTCCAAAATAAAAGATAAGGGATACTCAATGCAGTATGAGAAAAACAGTCACTTAAAAAGGAAAAACAATTAGATTAATATCTAAATTTTAAGCAGAAAGAAATGACTGGCAAAAAGAGAAATGCAAATCCAAACCACAATTAGATACCATCTCGCTCCAGTAGCAGTGACAAAGGTTAACAGGACAGCAAGTAATAAATGTTGGAGAGGATGTGATGGAATAGAAACTCTGTTACATTGTTGGTGCGGTTTTACAATGGTACAACCACTCTGGAAAGCAGTTTGGTTCTTCCTCAGAAAGCTGAACATAGAAATACATATGACCCAGCTATTCTATTGCTTCGAATATACCCTAAGAAAATGAGAACTGAGACTCAAACTGAAACCTGTACAACAATGTTCATAGCAACATTATTCATCATTGCAAGAACATCGATACATCCCAAATGTCCAACCACAAATCAATGTGAGAAGATCTGGTACAGTCATACAATGGATTTCTATGAAGTACACGGGGGAAATGATTTTGTAAATTACTGCCTAACTTGGCAGGGACTGGAGAGCATTGTACTGAGTGAACGAAATCAGTCCCCCAAGGACAAATAATGTATAAAATCATTATTGTAGAATGAGTATGAGGATCCATGGCAGGGACGGGGGTGGTGGTGGTGGAGGAGGGAACTAGAGGGATATGGATGGGTAGAGGGTAGGGTGTTAATCATAGGGTTGCACAATTTTATGGGTGGGTGGAGTGAATGAAATGGGAAGGATCTTTTGTGAAAAACAATGTATTCAAGCTTTATAAAGAAATCAGAATACAATTTTAAAAAGAAGATAATCAGATGGCATATACAGAAAGATAAAAGAAAACAATTGCCCACTGAGGAGCCTGTACCCAGCAAAGCTCTCCATCAAACATGAAGGAGAAATCACATCATTTGCAAAAAAGAAAGTACTTAAAGAATTTGTGAGAACAAGATCGAATTTACTAGAAATTTTAAGGGAAGTCCTTTACACAGAGACACCAAATGAAAATGTATGGACCATAGTAACAAGAAACAACACAAACAACCAAAAAGAAATACAGTGAAATGTCTACAATAAAACCTGACCTGTCCATAATCACATTTAATGTGAATGTACTAAATGCACCAAAACCAGAAAAACAGTGGCAGAATGGATAAAAAACAAAGTCCATCAATATACTGTCTACAAGAGAAAGATAGACTCAAAATCAAGGCTGGTGTTTACTTTGACAGCACATATACTAAAATTGGAAAGATACAGAGATTAGCATTGCCCTGTGCAAGTATGATACTCCAATTCATGAAGCATTTAGTACAAAACAAACAACAAAACCACCAAAGGCTGGAAAAAAAAATATACCAAGCAAATGATATCCACAAAAAAGCAGGACTGGCAAAATAGACTTCAGAATTAAAGCCACCATAAAAGATAGGGCATTATATAATGATTAAAGGTACAGTAGTTCACGAATACATAACATTGGTTAACATCTATACACCAAATGATAGACCTGTTAAATAAACAAAACAAATATTAAAACAAACGAAGAAAGAAATAAATGAAAACAAAAGAAATAAAAGAAAACACTACAATAGTGCTTTAACACATCATTCTTCCCCAAAGGACAGGTCAACTCAAAAGAAACTTTATGACATTACTTTCATCTAAGCACAGGTAAATGCAAAAGAAACTTAACAAAGATACAGAAGATCTAAATTATATAGTCAGGCAACTAAAACTTGTAGATGTATTCTGAGTACTGCATCCAACTAAAACTCCATTTTCTTTCATCTCATGTGAACATAGCTCAATTTCCAGAATTGATCGCATTTTAGGGCACAAAGAATGCCTAAAAAATTTGAAAACATTGAAAAAATAAAAAGTATCTTCTCAGCCGATAATGCCATAAAACTAGAAATTAAGTAAAGGAGAGTAAAGCTTACAAAATCTCCCATGTGGAAACTGAATAACTCTCTGCTAGAACACAACTGGATTATAAAAGAAATAAAGAATCAAATAAAAAAAGTTCCTCGAAACAAATGATAATGAAAATAAAACATATCAAAACCTCTGGGATGCAGCTAAGGCAGACCCCAGGGACCAGTTCAAAGCAATAGGCACACACATAAAAAACAAAGAAAGAAGCAGTTAACAATATAACTCAATACCTTTATTAAATAGTAAAATAACAACTATCTGACTCCCAGGACCTCTAGAAGAAGAGGAATTATAAGAACAAGAGCTGAAATCAATGAGATAGAAAACAAACAAAAAAATGAAAGCATAAATAAACCCCAGGAGCTGGTTTTTCAAAAAGACCAATAAAATTGACAAGCTACTGCCAAACTCAACAAAAGTAATAAAAGAAGGCAGATGCTCCTAAACATTCAGATTAAGACAGACTAGGAAGAAGGACTGGCCATCCACTTCTGAAACAGCAGGGCTCTGAAAACCCTATGCACAACCAAGAGGCAGTCATCAGAACAGAGCAGGGCAACACTGCATGGTTCAAAATTGAGAAGGGTGTACGCCAGGGATGTGTCCTATCTCCATACCTTTTCAACCTATATGCAGAGTAGATTATCCGAGAGGCTGGGCTCTATGAGGAGAATTGTGGCATTGGTGGAAGATCTATGAACAATCTGCCTTATGTAGATGACATAACCCTGCTTGCTGAAACTGAGGAGGACCTCATACACTTACTGCAGAGGGT
>NW_006399984.1:129511-138364 GCF_000299155.1 Elephantulus edwardii
AAAAACAAACAAACGTATTGTGATGGGAAATTCTGTGGTTAGGGACCTCTCTAAAGTACTGAAGAGCAAGGGTGTCTCTCTGGAGACTAAGGTGCACCTGATATAGGCCATGGTCTTTGCAATGACTTGTTATGCATCAGAGAGTTGGACAATGACTAGGGAGAACAGAAGGAGAATTGACGCCTTTGAGCTGTGGTGCTGGAGAAGAGTATTGAATGTTCCACGGATTGCCAAGAAAACAAACAGATCCATCCTAGAGAGGGTTAAAGCAGCCTACTCCTTGGAGGCAAGGATTCTGGGACTTCGTCTGACATACTTTGGACATGTAAGGAGAGACAGGTCCTTGGAGAGGGACATCATGCTCGGTAGGGTAGACGGACAGCGCAGGAGGGGAAGACCCTCTCTGAGGTGGATTGATTCAGTGACTGGGGTAATCGCGATGGGCTTGTCAGAGGCAATGCGATTGGCACAGGATAGAGCAGGGTTTAGGGCTGTTGTACATTGGGTCGCTATGAGTCACAAACAACTCGATGGCACATAACAGCAACAACAATAATTCCAGTAAGAAATGATAGAGGGCTTCTTTCCTGATGCCGCTGACCCTCACTGAGACCTCTTCTCCTGATGCTACCAGCTCACACTGGGACCTCCTGATGCTGATGTGTGTTTCCTCCCGTGCCCCAGGAGAGATGCTGGAACTTGAATGAGGTACTTTGTGGTGTGTGTGTGGGTCACTGCTGTTTAGCTGGATCACGTGGGGCCCCACAACTCAATCAAAAGGGAGCAAGACAGCTGGAGCTCATTGTTAAAGGGAAAACCAAGGTTTCCTGGTTTTCCAGTCAGGTCTTCATTCTCCACCTTGCATCTCCTCATGTCCAGTCCATCAACTGCCATTAGCCCAGAGCACCTTGGGCTAGCCTCTATGGCTGTTGCCTAACAGATGAGGCTGCTTTCACAGGCCTTTTCTCTACTGAACTGAAGATCTTCCCTTGGGTCAGAAGGAAGAGAGAAAACCAGGCATGGTAGCTGCCCCACCCACTTCTGGAGAGATGACTTCAGATCAAGCAAAACACTCCTTAAAAAAGAGAAACAAGAGAGAGAGAGAGAGGGAAAGAGATAGGGAGAGAGAGAGAGAGAGAGAGAGAGAGAGAGAGAGAGAGAGAAACAGGGTAGGAGACATCTCATTCCCTCATTTCAAATACTACTACACTCCCATGGTGATCAAGACATAGGGGCACTAGTACAATGACAGACACATAGATCAAGGAAATAGACTTGAGAAACCAATAATCAGCCCATCTAGATATAGTCAATAATTTCTAACAGGGAGATGAAATCAGTTAAATGGGGAAATGGCAGCCTTTTTAAAAAATGGTATTGGCAAAATTGGAAAACCATCTGCAGAAAACTCAAACGTGACACACCTCACACCACACAAAAAAGCAACTTAAAGTGGATCAAGGACCTAGTACTAAAGCCAAAGACTATAAATGTCATTAGAGAAAAGCTCAGAAGAACCCTAGAAACACTAATCCACAATATTAACAGTCTTCCAAGCAAGCATCCTGAAAAACCTACAACAAGGAGAGGATCAGATAGATGAATGGGACTTCTAAGAATCAAATTCTTGTGCACATCCAAAAACTTTTTCACCGGGCTAAAAAGAGAAGCCATAGATTGGGAAAAGATATTTGGTAATGACATGTCTGATAAGGGACTTATGTATAGAATTTATAAAATACTCAAGCACCACAACAAGATAAAGGTAAACAATTTAAAAAAAAAAGAAAAGAAAAGAAACAAATGATGGAGGTGACATTACAAAAGAAACAGAGGAGAGTTAAGGCATGCGGGTGAAGGGGGAAGGGAGTGTTTTGGTTCTAGTCGCTCGCCATCCTTTCCAAACTTGATCGTCAGAAAACTGCTTGTTCCGGCCTCCCTTTCCCCTTCCTTCTTCAGCCCTATTTTCCCTCCCTCCTTTCAGCCTGTCCACTTTCCCCGTTTCTACTTGCTGCTCAGGGGCCGGGCCACTTTCAGGGCCGGGCGCACTACGGTGCGGGTATATGACCCGCCTTCCTGTCGCCGCTCGCTTTCCCCGCCCCATGTGGCTGCAGGGCCGCGGAGGCGCTGCCCACTATGGCCCGGAAAGCAGCAGGAAGCGGAAAGCGCCCGCCTCGCCGGCAGCCGGGGAGGACACTCAGGGCCCGCAGTGTGGCTGGGATCACTCACTTCACAAAAGGAAAAGACTCCCCCCAGTCCTGAAGAGCGGGGAAGTCAAGCTTCAGAGTGAAACCAGCTATTCCCGAGTGCTGCATGGTTATGCAGCTCAGCAACTTCCCAGTCTCCTGAAGGAGAGAGAGTTTCACCTTGGGATCCTTAACAAAGTGTTTGCATCTCAGTGGGTGAATCATAGGCAAGTGGTGTGTGGTACAAAATGCAATACGCTGTTTGTAGTGGATGTCCAAACCAGCCAGATCTTGTTGATCCCCATTCTGAAAGACCGAGAACCTGGAGGGGTGAGCCAGCAGGGCTGTGGTATCCATGCCATCAAGCTGAATCCCTCTAGAACACTGTTAGCCACTGGAGGCGACAACCCCAACAGTCTTGCCATCTACCGACTGCCTACACTAGATCCTGTGTGCGTGGGAGATGATGGACACAAGGACTGGATCTTTTCCATTGCATGGATCAGCGACACTATGGCAGTGTCTGGTTCACGCGATGGTTCTATGGGACTTTGGGTGGTGACAGATGATGTATTGACCAAAAGTGATGCAAGGCACAATGTGTCACTGGTCCCTACCTATGCCCATATCACTCACAAGGCCTTAAAGGACATCCCCAAAGAGGACACAAACCCTGACAAATTGCAAGGTTCGAGCGCTGGCTTTCAACAATAAGAACAAGGAATTGGGAGCAGTCTCCCTAGATGGCTACTTTCATCTCTGGAAGGCAGAAAATACACTGTCTAAGCTTCTCTCCACCAAGCTGCCATACTGCCGTGAGAATGTCTGTCTGGCCTATGGCAGAGAGTGGTCTGTGTATGCAGTGGAATCCCAAGCCCATGTCTCCTTCCTGGATCCACGGCAGCCTTCTTACAACGTCAAGTCTGTCTGCTCCAGGGAGCAAGGCAGTGGAATCTGGTCAGTGAGCTTCTATGAACATATCATCACCGTGGGCACAGGGCAAGGATCCTTGCTGTTCTATGACATTGAGAGCTCAGAGATTTCTGGAAGAGAGGTTCTCCGCTTGTTATGGGCCCAAACTTGAAGGGGAGAATCTTAAGTTAACCACTGGCAAAGGCTGGCTGAATCATTTTGAAACCTGGAGAAATTACTTTTCAGACATTGATTTCTTCCCTAATGCTGTTTACACCCACTGCTAAGACAGACTTCGTCCAGAACGAAACTCTTTGTGGCAGGAGGTCCCCTCCCTTCAGGGCTCCATGGAAACTATGCTGGGCTCTGGAGTTAATGACAGCCAACACTCCCAAAATGCAGAGATTTACACTAACATCCATCTTCAGTTTCATTCATTCTTATTTTGATTCTCCCCCCAGTTGTGTGTGGCTCTCAAATCTTAGTGGGAACAACTGAGTTTACCTGTTGTTTAGACGTTTGACAGGAAGAAGCTCTGTACAGAAATGTGAAGGGAACTTTTTCCCTATTTGGTATTCAGAATTTTATTTTTTGACTTTTTTTTGTTGTTTCTCACCAAACATTGTTATATTGATCCTTTTTGTTTTTGTTTTTTTCTTTAAGTGACACACTCTTCCCTTTTCAGGCTTCCTGTTTAGGCTTACACAGTCATTCTTATTCCCGCCCTTACTTCACTCTTGAAGTAGGGTTCCTTTATAATTATGTGGTTGCTGTCAGACTTTCTGTGAAAGTTTGAGGGCTCAGCGTGCGCGTGTGTGTGTGTGTGTTTATAGATACTGTGTGTCACTAAAATTGCCTAGATTGAAGAATGCTTGTAATATTTATAAAAGAAACCACTTTATTCAGAGTCCAGCTTCAGAACTAGTCTTTATCTTATCTAACAACTCTGATTATACTAAGTAAAAACAAATAGCCACTGGGAAAACTCTTTAAATTCGATTCCAGACTTCCCAGAGGCACCTATGCCACACCTCCAAAGTGTTTTGGTCCCAATCTGTCCTCCCACTTGTGTGTCCCCAGGTGAGAACACTTGTATATCATCACTGACACTTGCCCACCCCCCATCTGCGTAACACCTGGCTACTACCCTATGTCATCACGTTTCCATCCAGATACAGCTCTGCAGGAGGCGTGGTAAGACTCCATGAAGATTCCAAATCCCTGTCCCTTAAGACCTGATAGAGTATTTCAGAAGCTGGGGACCTCATGTCTACTAAGTTTTACTTCTGCTTGTTCACCCTTTGGCTTTGGGGACTATCTTCTCCTTTGTTGTTCTTCTATTCTCCCTAGTAGATTTTGCTTTTGTTTTCAAAATTGATTTCAGGAGTTTGAGAGTGAATAGGGGTTTTATTGGTGTGTAGTATTTCATATGTGTAATGTTCATTTTCTCCATGCATTGGGTAGGGGCCATCCCTCTTCCTCTGTTGGCTCAGCTTTAGGGTGTTGAGGGACTGGCTTACAGCCAGCAATGTTGTACATGTAGCCACATTGACCTGATAAGTAATTTGTCTGTTCCTCCCTTGAACTATCCACGTAGTCCAAGGTTTTTAAACTTGAAGGCAACTAACTGTGATGTCCAGTTGTTCTCTGCTTTTTATGCATCATGTTGCAGATAACTAACAGCTGTTCCTACCCACAAATTCCTCTTCTCCTGGAAGCACATACTGTGTGTCTCTGTTAACAGCCCGTCCTGGGGAAAGGGAAAAGTCCTACTTTTACTCCTTTGCCCCAGCTTTTAAGCTGCTCTCCCAGTTCTCCCCTTCTCCTCTGGGTGTAACTGGGAAGAATGGAAAGAAAAATGTCCTCCCCTTGATGGCGAGGAACTGCTAGAAAGGGGAAAACAACAAGTCTACCCCAGCTTGTTGGTGCAAGACATACACTGGTTCTGGAATTCTCATCGTCTAACCTAGAGAAAAATAGGTGCTATAAACAGGGAATTTATGCACAATGTTGGGTGCTATAGCTCTTTAATTGTCTTAATTTTTTTCCCCTATTGTTAAACTACAAGCTGTAGGTTTCTTAGTTCTCACAGAACTTCTATTATTTTAAACTATCTTATATATTAAAAAAATTCTTAAGTAGGATGTTTTGTACTGTTGCCTGACCCTCTTCTGTGATGGGTAATGTGTTTAATTGTTTGGGATTATTTTGTTTGTTTTAAAAAATGTAGCACTTGACTTTTGCCAAGGGAAAAATAAATAAATATTATTCGAGAAAAACAAAACAAAACAAAACAAAAAACCCAAAAGAAACAGAGGAACTTAAACTATAATATACAATTATTATGGAAAGTCATACTCTGAGAAATTTGAAAACTTAGAGGAAATGAGCAAATTCCTTGAAATTCATGCTCTATCCAAACTGACAATGTCAGATGTAGAAAACATTGAATTGACCCACCATGAAAGAAGAAATTCAGCAAGTCATAAAATTTCCCCAACAAAAATAGTTCTGGACCGGATGGCTTCATGACTGAATTCTACCAAACATCCAAGGTGATCTAACACCAATTCTACTTAAATTATTAAAAAAAAATAGATAAAGAAGGAGCACTCTAAGAAACATTATTTGAAGCAACCATAACCCTAATGTCAAAACTAGGCAAAGATACTGCCAAAAAAGGAAAGTACAGACCAATAGCTCTCATGAACATAGACCCAAAAATCCTTAACAAAACCCTAGCCAATAGAATCCAAAAGCACATAAAAAAAAATTCATCATGACCAAGTAGGATTCATAAGAGGTATGCAAGAATGGTTCAACATAAGAAAAATAGTTAACATATTTCACTGCATTAACAAAGCAAATAACAAGAACCATATAATCTTAGCAATTGATGCAATAAAGACATTTGATAAAATTCAACACCATTTACTGATTAATACACTCAACAAATTTGGAATAGAAGAGAATTTCCTCAACATAGTGAAAAATATATATGCAAAACCAAGAGCCAATATTGTCCTCAATGGAGAAAGACTAAAAGCATTTTCCTTAGAACAGGGGACAGACAATGATGCCCACACTTGCCACTTCTATTCAATAAGTATTGGAAGTACTTCCTAGGTCAATATGACAACAGAAGGAAAGAAAAGGCATCCAATTTGTTAAAGAGATGGTTAAACTATCACTATATGCAGATAACATGATACTGTACACAGAAAACCCCAAGACTCAACAACAAAAATTCCATATCCAAAAAGCAGTGACATTCCTCTATAGTAACATAGAAAACAAAAAGATGGAAACTAAGAAAGTAATACTACTTACAATAGCCAAAAACCAAATTGATATACTTGGGGAGTGAACCTAACTAGAGACACAAAAGACCTGTACAAAGAAAACTACAGAACATATCTACAAGACAAAATAAAGACCTAAATAACACAGTACCATTAAACCATTATTGCAGAATGAATATAAGGATCCAAGGGAGGTGGTGGTGGTGGAAGCAGAGGAATAAGGATATGTGGAGGAGGGAGGGAATCAATCATGACTCATAGAGACTGTATGAACAAAAGGCCTGAAGCCCCTCTACAATTACCGACATTTAAAAAAGTTCATAGAGTTTCCAGAGGCATGTTGCTTAGGAAGTGGATGCCACTCCAGCTTCCAAACCTGTCATAGAATGTTGTTTTTGTTATATGCCATTGAGTCGTCCACAATGTATAGTGACCCTATGTATAGCAGCTCTGAAAGCATCCCTGTCTTGAGACAACACACCAACCTCCATTGCCCCAGCTACAGTATCAATTCATCTCATCCCTGGGTATTTCTTTCCTACGCTATCCATCCACTCTTCTGAGCATGACGTCCTTCTCCAAGAACCAATCTCTCCTGGCCACGTGCCCAAAGTAAGTGAAGGTGGAGATTCAAAATCCCAGCCTCCAAGGAGAGACTTGGTTTCACCCTCTCCAAAACAGACCTATTTGTTTTCTTGGCAATCCGTGGTATGTTCAAGACTCTTCTCCAGCACCACAATTTGGAGGCATCTAGTCTTCTGTCATCCTTAGTCATTGTGCAGCTCTCCCAACCATAGCACGTAATTGAGTAAACCATGGCCTGGATTAGGAACACTTTTTTTATCTAGACTGACATTGTTGCTTTTCAGCACTCTGGAGAGGTCCATGACAGCAGATTTTCCTGATGTACTTTGTCTTTTGATTTCCTGACTGCTGGTTACAAGAGTGTTAATTGTGAAGCCAAGCAAGCTGTAATTGCTAACAACCTCAATCACTTCTCCATCTATCATGGTGCTGCCAATTGGCCCAGTGGTGAGAATCTTTGTCATCTTGATGTTGAGCTTCAATCCATATTGAAGACTACAGTCCTTGAACTCTTGCAGCAAGAGCTCCAGGTCTCCTTCAGTTTCAGCAATCAGAGTTGTGTCATCTGCATATCATAGCTTGTTAATGAGTCTTCTTCCAATCTTGATGCTACACTGCTCCTCATAAAGCCCTGCTTCCTGAATGACCTGCTCTGCATATAGATTGAAAAGGTATGGGGACAGGATGCATCCCTGAAAATCTTTTCCTGATTTTGAACCATGCAGTATTTCCTCGCTCTGTTCTGAGGACTGCTTCTTGGTCTAAGTATAGATTTCGTATAAGTATGATCAAGTGTTCTGGGACTCTAATTTTCCTCTAGGTTAGCCACAATTGATTGTGATCCACACAGTCAAATGCCTTTGCATAGTCAATGAAACACAGACAGACATTCTTCTGGCACTCTCTGCTTTCTGCCAAGATCCATCTGACGTTGGCAATAATGTCTCTAGTGCCACAACCTCTCCTAAACACAGCTTCTATTTCTGATAGTTTTCTGTTAATTAATGTACTGTTCAAGTCTTTTCTGGATAATTTTCAGCAAAATTTAACTAGTGAGTGATATTAATGATATTGTTCAATAATTTTCATACTCTGTTGGGTAAAACAACAACAACAACAACAACAACAAAAATAAAACCCCCAAAATAAATGGAAAAATATGCCCTGTTCATGGATGCTGTTGTTAGGTGCCTTGATTTGGGTACTACTCATAGTGATCCTATGAACAAAGATCTGAACCTTGTTCTATCCTATGACCTCCTCACACTTCCTGACCCACAAGAGCCCACTGACCTCCTCAATCCACCTGGTTGAAGGTCTTCCTCTCCTTCACCTACCTCCATCCTTCCCAGCATCATTTTATTCTCCAAGAACCAGCACCTACTGGCAACAAGTAATTCATGAAGACTCAATATTGTGAAAATGACAATCCTACCAAAAGCAATCTACATGTTCAATGAAATCCCAATCCAGATTACAAATCTATTTTCCAAAGAGATTGAAAAAGAAATTGTCAACTTTATTTGGGGAGGAAAGTGACCACGGATAAGCAAAGCAATTCTGTAAAACAAAATTGAAGGGGGAGGTATAGCACTCCCTGATCTCAAAACCTGCTATATAGCATTAGTAACCAAAACAGCATGATACCGGTACAATGACAGGTACATAAACAAGTGAAACAGTATTGTTGTTGTTGTTGTTGTTGTTATGTGCCATCGAGTCCCTTGCGATTCATAGAGACACTATGTACAACAGCCCTAAACCCTGCTCTATCTTCTGCCTCCGACACACCCATCCCGATTACCCCAGTCACTGAATCAATCCACTTCATAGAGGGTCTTCCCCTTCTGCACCATCCCTCCACCCTC
>NW_006399984.1:139794-186119 GCF_000299155.1 Elephantulus edwardii
CCTAAAGCATCCTTGATTATAGCAACTCGTGGTTTGAATTTGTTCTTCAGTTCCTTGAGCTTAAGGAATGCCGAGCAAAAAATTTAAAAAAAAAAAGAAATGCTGAGTGAGTTTGGCCCTTTTTATTTTCTGACTCCAGCTCCTTGCACATATCATTGTAATATTTTGTATTAGGAACACTGAAATTAACCCACTTACCTATGATCAGTGATATTTGACCGAGAAATAAAATGTATCAACTGGGGAAATGATCACCACTTCAACAAACAATGCTGGCAAAACTGGACTGCTACCTTCAGAAAGCTCAAATAGGTTCTACATCTCATATCATATCCAAAAAATTAACTTAAGGTAGAACAGAGATCTGGGAATAAAGCCCCAAACCAAAAAAGTTCATAAGAGACAAACTGCGGCCAAGCTTAGAATGCCTAGTTTAAGGTATAAAGAGACTGACTGCTAAATACAGCCAGAAATGCCCAATCTGGAGAAGATAAAATTGATTAGCAGGATTTTGTAAAGATTAAATCTCTGTGCTCACCAAAATATTTTCCAACAAGGTGACAAGAAAACCTACCAACTGGGAATAAACATTTGGCAAAAGTATCTCAGACTAGGGTCTAATAACAAAAGTTTACAGAATACTCCCGGAATTTCAGGAGAAAAAGACTAAAAATCCAATTATAAAATAGGCAAATGACATGGAAAGAGTTTTCCCAGAGGAAAATATTAATGTGGCCAACAAACACAGAGAAAAATGCTTAAAATAATTTGCAATAAGAAAGATGCAAATCCAAATTACATGAGATAAGTTCTTACCCCAGTAGCAGTGCCAAAGTTTAGGAGTGTAGCAAGTAATAAATGTTGGAGATGATGTGAAAAGGTGGGAATTCTCATACACTCTTGGTGGGATTCTAAAATGGTGCAACCTCTCTGGAAGGCAGTTTGGCATTTTCTCAAAAAGTTGAACATAGAACCTCCATATAACCCAGTTATTCCCAGCTACTAATAGAAATATACTCCGAGGAAATTATAACTGAGATCCAAATGGAAACTTGGACATTAATGTTCACAGCAGTGCTATTCACCATTGCGAGAACACGGACACAGTTCAAAGGTCCAAGCACAACTGAAGGCATTTAGAAAGTGTGGTACATTCACACAATGGAATACTATGCAGCACTCAGGAAACACAATTTAAAAAAATACTGTGTGACTTGGTAGAAGCTGGAGAGCATTATGCTGAGTGAACTAACACAGTCTCATAAGGACAAAAGCTGCCTGAGATGATTATTGCAAAAATAGAAGAATAACTAGTAAAACATATATTGGACTCAAGGGAGGGAGAGGGTTGAGGATGGATAGAGGTGAAGCCACAGGGTTGCACAGTCTGGTGGTTGGATGAAGGGAGGAAAAGAAATAGGAAGGATCTGGATGAAAAGAAACGGTAATGATTGGCAAGGTTCCATGGTGGTTAATTTTACAAAATGTAAGGCATGAGATTGTATAAAACACAACGTGAATGAAGACTAGTATAAAACACAATGTATATGTACTTTGTAAGTCGTTGTTGTTACGTGCCGTGGAGTCGCTTGCGACTCATAGCGACCCTATGTACAACAGCCCTAAACTCTGCTCTGTCCTGTGCCAATCGCACTGTTTGTGACACTCCCACCCCAATTATCCCAGTCACTGAATCAATCCACCTCATAGAGGGCCTTCCACTCCTGCGCTGTGCCTCCACCTTCCCAAGCATGAAGTCCCTCTCTAAGGACCAGTCTCTCCTCACAACATGTCCAAAGTATGTTAGACGGAGCCTCAGAATCCTTGCCTCCAAGGAGCCACCAGGTTTAACCCTTTCCAGGACAAATCTGTTTGTTTTCCTAGCAGTCCACGGTATTCTCAATACTCTTCTCCAGCACCACAGCTCAAAGGCATCAATTCTCCTTCTATCCTCCTTGGTCATTGTCCAACTCTCTGATGCATAACAAGTGATTGTGAAGACCATGGCCTCTATCAGATGCACCTTAGTCTCCAGAGAGACACCATTGCTCTTCAGTACTTTGGAGAGGTCCCTAACAGCAGACTTTCCCATGGCAATGCGCCTTTTAATTTCCTGGCTGCTGGTGCCAAGATTGTTGACTGTGGAGCCAAGCAAACTAAAGCTGTGTACAATCTCAATCTCTTCACCATCCATCCTGATGCTGCCGATTGGTCCAGTGGTGAGAATCTTTGTCTTCTTGACATTGAGCCTCAATCCATATTGTAGGCTACAGTCATTGACACTCTGCAGCAGGCGCTTCAGGTCCTCTTCAGTTTCAACAAGCAGGGTTGTGTCATCCGCATAACACAGATTGTTGATAAATCGTCCACCAATCTTGATCCCACATTTCTCCTCATAGAGCCCAGGCCAGGAAAAATTAGTCCAACAGGACAAAGCAGAGGATTATAACAAAATGTACAAAAACTGGAATTGGAGAATAACAAGGAAAGCACATTCAGCATTTCTCAAATGAAACAAAATGAAAAGCAAATTCTAGTCTGGAATTACAACACTGAGAGATTCTATGGTAAATTCTTGAGTGACCTAGGAAGCATCAAAAGAAGATGGAGGGAATACACAATGTCAGTATACTAAGAATAATTGGTTAGCACTGTAACATTCAGGAAGTACCAGATGGTCAAGAACCAATGATGAAAGAAGAGTTGCCAAATGTTTGTTCCCAGTTGGTAGGTTTTCTTTTCGCCCTGTAGGAAAAAGTTTTTTATGTGCACAAGGAATTAATCTTTAAAAGGTTCCATGTATCAATTTTATCTTCTTCAGATTGTGCATTTCTGGTTTTATTTGGCAGTCTCTTTATACCTTGGACTAGCGCTTCCAAGCTTGATCCCAGTTTGTCTCTTAGGAATTTTATAGTTTGGGGATTTACTCCCTGATTGACCTTGAGTTAATTTTTGGGTATGGTGTGAGATGTGGATCCTGTTTCAGCTCTCTGCAAGTAGAAGTCCAGTTTTGCCAGAACCATTTTTTGAAGAGGTTATCATGTTCCCATTTAATAGCTTTGACTTCCCTACCAAGTATCAGTTGACCACAGATAGATGGGTCTATTTCTGGATAATACCATCTCAGATAAGAGTCTTATAACAGATATTTACTGAATACTCTTGAGCCTCCACAAGAAAATGACTGATAACCCAATTACAGAATGAGCAAAAAACACTGAAAGAAATTTCACAGAGGAAGATACTCAAATGGCAAACAGACACATGATGAAATATTCAAAATCCCTAGCTCTAAGAGAGACGCAAATCAAAACCACAATGAGGTGCCATATCACTCCAGTAACAGTGGCAAAGTTAATCAGGGCAGCAAGTAATAAATGTTGGAGAGGATGTGGTGAGAAAGAAACTCTTTTCCCCCCCACTTTTTTATTATTATTAATTTTAATGAAAGTTTACAGAGACGTTACATTTCCATTCATTAATTGTTGCACTTTTCTCCCTGCCCACTCCTCCCCCTAATTTGCTCTTCTCTTTGAAAAGTAAAATTGTTTCATTGTGATACAATCCCTCCTCCCAAGTCCACTCCAATATGCAGCCTTCTCATTCTGGACTTCTTTCATGACAATAATACCTAATATTTTTTTAAACAGTTCTATCCCTCATGTGTTTCAATGAAGTATACATAATTTATCCCATCTTTCTCAGTCTTTCCCCAACTCAGATATCAGTCCCATTTTATAACAGTAGCACTATGCAATATTTGTCCTTTCGTGACTGAGATATTTTACTGAGCCTAATGTCCTCCAGGGTCACCCATTTTGTATATTTCATGAATTCCTTGTTTTTCAATGCGGGTTAGTATTCCACTATGTGAATATACCACAGCTTCTCTCTCCATTCATTTGTTGATGGGCACTTAGGTTGTTTCCAACTCTTTACTATTGTGAACAAAGCCACGATAAACATGGGTGTGCATATATCTGCTTGGGTGGTGGTTATGGTTTCTTTTGGTTATATTCCCAGTAGTAGAATTGTTGGGTCGAATGGTATTTCTATTTGCAACTTTTTGAGAAAGCGCTATATAGCCTTGCATAGTGGTTGTGCCATTTTACACTCCCATCAACAGTGAATAGGTTTCTCCACAAAATTGTCACCCCTTGTTGTTGGCTGTTCTGTTCAACTGTGCTATTCTTACTTGGGTGAGATGATATCTCATAGTTGTTTTGATTTTCATCTCTCTTGGAGCTAGGGATTTTTGAACATTTCTTCCTGTGTTTGTGTGCCATTTGACTGTCTTCTTTGGTGAAGTGTCTGTTCATATCCTGTGCCCATTTTTCAACTAGGTTATTTCTATTGGTGGGATTATAAAATGGTACAACCATTTTGGAAGGCAGTTTGCGGTTTCCTCAAAAATCTGAATATAGAAATTTCATATGACCCAGCTATTCTACTACTTGGAATATATCCAAAGAATATGAGAACTGAGGCACAAATGGAGATTTGTACACCAATATTCATAACATCGTTATTCACAATCTCAAGGACATGGAAACGGCCCAAAAGTCCAACCACAAATAAATGGATTGAGTGTATATTATGCATACATTCACATAATGGAATTCTATGCAGCAAGCAGGAGCAATGACTTTGTAAATGATTACCTAATTTGGGAGGGTCTGGAGAGCATTATGCTGTGTGTACTAACTCAGCCCCACCAAGATAAATTTCATATAAAATTAGTATTGTCGATTGAGGATAAGGATCCAAGAGGAGTGGGAGAGGTTGCAAGCAGAGGGATGAGGATGTGCAGGGGGGGGGAGTTAATCATGGGGTTGTACAATTTGTTAGTTGGGGGGATGAGGGAAATGGAAAGAATTTGTTCTTGAAAGCAATGTATTAGAATTTTGTAAATAAACTAGTAGAAATTTTTCTTAAAAGGAAGAATTTCCATCTGTACTGGAGGTACTATCAAGAAAACAAGGCCCCAGGTATCAATTGACATTTTTAACAAATAGATGCAGCCCTGGATGTGTTCTATGCCAAGAAATTTGGAAGGATACCTACCTGCCTAACTGAGTGGAAGAGATCCATATTTGTTTTCTTTCCCCCCAAAAAATTGTCCAAAAAGAACAAAGGAACACAGTGTGTTTTAAAGCCAGGAAAAGTGTGCATCATGGTTGTAACCTTTCTCCTTTCTCCTTTATCAATCTGTATTCTGAGCAAATCATGAGATAAGCTGAATTATATAAGGAAGAATACAGATTGGAGGAAGACTAATCAGCAACCCGGATTATGCATATGACACTACTTAACTTGAAGAAAGTGTAGAGGATTTTAAGCACTTACTGCAGAAGCTCAAAGACTTCAATATGGATGAAGTACTCTCAACACCAAGAAAAATGAAAGTCCTCACCACTGGACCAATAGGCAACACTGTGATAGATGGAAACAAGATTGAAGTTAACAATGATTTAACCTTATTTGGACTCTCTATCAGTGTCCATGGTAGCAGAAGTCAAGAAATAACAAGAGGTACTGCACTGAAAAAAAGTCTGCTGTCAAGGACCTCTCCAAAGTGCTATAGAGCAAAGGCATCAATTTAAGGACTAACGTGTTTCTAATTCAAGTTACGGTCTTTTCAATTACTCTTTGTGCAACTGAAAGTTGGGAAATGAATAAGGATGACCTTGAACTGTGCTGTTAGGAACAGTAGAGTATCCAATGGACTGTCAAAAGAACTAAGAAGTTTGTCTTGCAAGAAGTACAATCAGTGTGTCTTTGGTGAAACTCCATCTCACATACTTTGGACATGATTTTCAGGAGGAGCCCGTCCTTGAGGAAAAAAACATCTTGTTCAGAAAAAGAGAGGAAGACTCCCAACAAGATATACTGACATAAAGATTGCTCAATGCCCCTGAGCATATAGGAGATGGTGAAGATGAAGCAGGATAGAGGAAAGTTCAAGTCTATTGTTTGTAGGGTCACTATGAGTTTTAATACTCACAGTGACACATAACAACGATAACAATCAATGAAAATTTGGGTTTGTTGTTTTGTTGTTATGTATCACAGGTGACTCAAGGACAGTATAATAGCTTTGAATCTTGCACTATCTTGAGCCAATCACATGTCTTCAGCACACCTACCCCTATTACCCCAGTCATTGAGTCAATCCGTCTCATCCAGTGTCGTCTTCTCCTGCATTGTCCCTCCATGCTTCCAAGCATGATGTTCCTCTCTGAGGACTGGTCTTCCCTGGCAACATCCCCAAAGTTTGTGAGACAGAGCTTCAAAATCCTTGCCTTCAAGGAGCAACTTGGTTTCACCCTCTTCAGGTCAGACCTGTTTGTTCTCCTGGCAATCCATACTACGTTCAAGACTCTTTTTCAACATCATAACTCAAAGGCATCAATTCTTCTTCAATCATCTTTAGTCACTGTCCAGCTCTTGGATGTATAACAAGTAATTGTGAAGACCATGACCTGGATCAGGAGCACCTCAGTCTCTAGACTGTCTAAGATTAATTTCTCTTTAACAGTATGGAGAAGTCTCTGACAGCAGATTTTCCCAATAAAATCAGTCCTTTGATTTCCTGAGTGATGGTGCAAAGACTGAAATTTTTAATAATCTCAATTTCTTCTCTATCATGAAGCAGCCAATTGGCCCAATGAGGAGAATCTTTTGTCTTCTTGATGTTTAGCTTCATAAGACTGCAGTCCTTGATCTTCTTTAACAAATGCCCCAGATCTCCAGTTTCAGCAAACAAAGTTGTGTCATTTGTGTAATGCAGGTTGTTGATGAATCTTCCTCCAATTCTGATGCCACATTCATACACTGCAGGTTCCCTAATGAGCTGTTCCATATATAGATTAAAATGTCTGTAGACAGGCTGCATCCTTGATGTATACCTTTCCTGATTTTGAACCACAACTCATAGGCATTAATTTTTTTCTATTCCTTTATATTCACTGCCTAGCTTTATTATGTTTAGCCAGTAACTGGATCAGTACCTGCACCAGGCGCACCTCAGTCATTAGACTGACTAAGACACATTGTTCTTCAGTATTCTGGATAGATCCCTTAAAGCAGATTTTCCCAACACAATTTATCTTTTTATTTCCTGACTACTGGAAATGCAGCAATTTTCTGAATGCAGTGTTTCATTGCTTTTTTCTGATGGCTGTTTCTTGGTCCAAGTACAGATTTCTCAGATAACAGATGTGGCCCTGGATGTGCTCACCAAGTTGTGCAAAGAAATCTGGAGAACAACCACTTCGCCAACTGACTGGAAGAGATCTATATTTGTTCCCATTCCAAAGAAAGGTGACCCAACTGAGTGTGGAAACTACAGAACAGTGTCATTGATTTCACATGCAAGCAAGATTCTACTGAAGATCATCCAAAAATGATTAGAACAGCACATCAGCAGAGAACTGCCGGAAGTCCAGGCTGGGTTTAGAAGGGGTTGTGGTACTAGGGATATCGTTGCTGATGTTAGATGGATCTTGGCTGAAAGCAGGGAATACCAGAAGAAAGTCTATCTGTGTTTCATTGATTATGTAAAGGCATTTGACTGTGTGGATCATAACAAACTGTGGCTGACTCTGAGAAGAATGGGAATCACAGAACATTTAATTGTGCTAATGCGAAACCTGTACTTGGACCAAGAGGCAGTAGTCAGAACAGAGAAGGTTAACACTGCATGGTTCAAAATTGGCAAGGGTGTACGCCAGGGATGCATCCTGTCTCCATACTTTTTCAACATGTATGCAGAGCAGATTATCCGAGAAGCTGGGCTCTATGAGGAGAATTGTGGCATCAGGATTGGTGGAAGATCTATTAACAATCTGCGTTATGCAGATGACACAACCATGCTTGCTGAAACTGAGGAGGACCTCATGTACTTGCTGTGAAGGGTCAAGGACTGCAGCCTTCAGTATGGACTGAGGCTCAATGTCAAGAAGATAAAGATTCTCACCACTGGACCAATTGGCAGTGTCAGGATGGATGGCGAAGAGACTGAGATTGTTCACAGCTTTAGTTTGCTCGGCTCCACAGTCAACACTCTTGGCACCAGCAGTCAGGAAATCAAAAAGCGTATCGCGATGGGAAAGTCTGCTGTTAGGGACCTCTCTAAAGTACTCAGGAACAACGGTGTCTCTCTGGAGACTAAGGTGCGTCTGATACAGGCCATGGTATTTGCAATCGCTTGTTATTCATCAGAGAGTTGGACAATGACTAGGGAGGACAGGAGGAGAGTGGATGCTTTTGAGCTGTGGTGCTGGAGAAGGGTACTGAATGTACAATGGACTGCCAGGAAAACAATCAGATTTATCTTGGAGAGGATTAAACCAAGCTACTCCTTGGAGGCAAGGATTCTGGGGCTTCATCTGACATACTTTGGACATGTTGCCAGGAGGGATGGGTCCTTGGAGAGGGACATCATGCTTGGGAGGGTGAAGGACAGCGTGGGAGGGGAAGACCCTCTATGAGATGGATTGATTCCGTGACTGCGGTAATCGGGATGGGTGTGTCAGAGGCAGTGCGGTTGGCGCAGAATAGAGCAGGGTTTAGGGCTGTTGTGCATAGGGTCGCTATGAGTCGAAAACGACTCGACGGCACATAACAACAACAACAACAACAACATGTACATATTCTGGGATATGCATTATTCTCAAGGTTAGTCATAATTTGCTGTGATCCACACAGTCAAATGCCAATGAAACACATACAAACATTCCTCTGGTACTCTCTGCTTTTAGCCAAGATATCTCTGACATTGGCTACAATGTTTCTAGTGCCACATCTCTTTCAAACTTAGCTTGCACATCTGGAAGTTCTCTGTTGATTCAGTCATTTTTTAAAAATAATATTCAGTAGTACCTTTTTTGCATGTGATAGTAGTGATATTGTCTGACAATTTCCACTTTTTTTAAATGGTAATAAATATAGATATTTTCTAGTAATGTAGATATCCTCAAGATTTCCTGGCACAACTATGTAAACATGTCCAGGGAAGCATCTGTTTGTTGAGATATTTCAATTGGTATTTTATCAATTGCTGCTTACCAAGGTAAAAGGTAGCACGAAGTTGTAGGCCGCAAGCGGTCAAACCTGAAGCCGCAAGCTTGTAGAGTATGGACATGGTTTCAAGAATACCATCATAGTACAAGTTTATTTACATCACTGGTCAATTGTTCAGCTGAATTTACAGGAGGAAGTGATAATAGTTTAGCTCAGTACAATAACACTTTTGACTATGGGTGTGGCCTTTATAATAATTTACATTTTATAAATTACGTTGACAATGACAATACACAGTGTTCACTAAGAATACAAAGCTGCAGAGAATGTGTTGCACATTATAAAATACAGATGCTACTTAATAAAACAGCAGCTATTTATCTTACAGTGTTGTTGTTAAATGCTGTTGAGTATTATTTATAATAACCCTATGAACAACGGATCTGAACTCTGCCATATCCTGTGCTATTCTCATCATCTCTGAATTCATTGCTATAGCCCCTGTGCCAATATATCTGGTCTCCTTCTCTTTCGCTGACCCTCCACCTTTCCATGCATGACTTCTTTTAATAAGAAATAACCTCTCCTAACAACATGAATGCATCCTGTCCCCCTAATCTTTGCAATCTGTATGCAGACCAGAGCATTCAGGAAGTGGGGCTTTATGAGGAGGAGTGTGGCATCAGGATTGGAGGAAGACTCATTGACAACCTATGATATGCAGATGACACAACCTTGTTTGCTCAAACTATAGAAGATCTGAAGCACTTGTGGCAGAAGGTCAAGGAGTGTAGATTTCAATGTGGATCAAGGCTCAACATCAAGAAGACAAAAGATTCTCACTACTGGGCCAACTGGGAACACCATGATAGATGGAGAAGAGATTGAGGTTGTTAGTAATTACAGCTTGCTTGGGTCCACAATTAACACTCTTGAAATCAGCAGTCAGAAACTCAAAAGACGAATTGCATTGGGAAAATCTGCTGTCATGGACCTCTCCAGAAAAGCAATGATATCAGCCTAGATACAAAGGTGTGCCTAATACAGGCTATGGTTTTTTCAATTACTTGTTATGCTTTGGAGACCTGGACAATAACTAAAAATGACAGAAGAAGAATAGATGCCTTTGAGTTATGGTGCTGGAGAAGAGTCTTGAACATACCACGGATTGCCAAGAAAACAAATAGGTCTGTCTTGGAGAAGGTGAAACCAGGTTTCTCCTTGGAGGCTTGGATTTTGAAGCTCTGCCTCACTTAATTTGGGCATGTGGTCAGGAGAGATTGGTCTTTGGAGAAAGTTATCATGTAGATGGACAGCATGGGAGATGAGGACCTCAAATGGGATGGATTGATGCAGTGGCTGGGACAATAGGGGCGATGGGTTAGAATTAGAGAGACTGGCTCAGGACAGGGAAGGTTTCAGAGCTGCCATAGATAGGGTCACTATACATCATGGGGGACTCAACGGCACATAACAACAATAACATACTATGACAGGTTTGGAAGCTGGAGTGGCATCCACTTCCTAAACAATATGTCTCTGGAAACTCTGTGAACTTTGATAAATGTTGATAGTTGTAGAGGAGCTTCAGGCCTTCTGTTCATAGGGTCACTATGAGTCATGCTTGACTGAAAGGTAATCAATAACAAAAACAACAACAAACAGCATGCTCAAAGTATGTTCACCATCCTTGACTTTAAGGAGTAGTCTGGCTGCACTTCTCCAAGATATATTTATCTGTTCTTTTGGTAGTCCATGGGACACTCAGCACTGTTCTCTAACACCACAACTCAAAGGCATTGATCTTTCCTTTGTTATCTTTATTCATTGTCCAGTTCTCAGATTCATAGTAAACAAATGAAAAGACCACGGCTTGAATCAGGCACACCGTAGTCTTTAAGCCGGCATCATTGCTCTTCAGTACTTTGGAGAGGGCCCTGATGGTAGATTTTCCCAGTGCTATAAGTCTTTTGAGTTCTTCACTGCTGGTAACAATGATTAAATAATTGACAATTCCAATCTTTTCTCCATATCGTCATGATGGCTATTTATCTAGTGGTGAGATTCTTTGGTTTCTTGATATTAAGATATAATCCATATTGTAGGCTGTAGGTTTTTATCTTCTGCAATAACTGTTTCACATCCTCCTCAGTTTCACCAAGCACAGAGCAGAAAACAACAAAACATCCTTGGATAATTGAAACAAAGATAACAATTGGCCATATTAAGTCAGTCTTCACTAGAGACTTTCAGGAAAAGATGATCTTGTCTACAGAATTAACTATGACTGTGTATGACCCAATTGCTGAGGGCAGGACCAGGTCCTCTACCATCAGGCTGACTGCTACCTCAGAAGATGGAAAAGGTGGTTCACTTCTTGGAAGACATTCCCAACTTGTCTGGTTATCTTCTTCCTACTTCCTTCTTATCCCCAGAGCAATCTATCTCTTTTCTGCTAAAAAACAAGACATTCCTGTGTTACCAAATATTAACTGGTTATATTCACTCTTAGTTTTTTAACTTTTAAATAACTAGCATTAGAGGGCATCTCTTTCTCAAGTGAGCCTTTCCATCCATGGAAATGTGATAGTGCCTTGAATTATGGAGAAAAGGTGCAAGGTGTTAATACATTATTGAGTGACATGGGTGACCTGATAATGTAAGTCAGTTAAAACATATTTCATAAGATTCTGGCCTCATGTAACAAGAGTGGAGATAGGACTCACCTGTGGCAAAGACAACGTTTCTTGAGACCAGCCGGTGTTCCACGATGGAGAACTGTGGTAGCTCAATTCTTTCCACTCCAGTGACAGCCTTGTCGCCACCTCTCCAGTAAAATTCAATGTCATCTGTGGTGTATCCATCTACCAGAAGACAGAGAAGCAGGAATATAGGGTACAGTAAACATCATCATTCTGTGTCAATGCAAGTCTAAGGAAACTGTAAGCAGTGAAAAAGAAATAAAGCCCTGCTTTCTTAAATTGAGAAGGACCTGAATCACTTTCTGCAGAAGGTCTTGGACTACAGATTTCAATACCAACTGAAGTGCAACATCAAGAAAACAAAGATTCTTATCACTGGGCCAATTGGCAGCATTATGGTAGATGGTGAAGAGATTGAGATTGCTAAGAGTGTTAGTTTGCTTGGCTCCACAATCAACATTTTTGTTACCAGCAGCCAGGAAGTTAAAAGACGAAATTGCATTGGGAAAGTCTCCTGTCAGACACCTCTAGAAAATACTAAGGTGAACAAAGCTGCAATAAACATGGGTGTGCATATATCCGCTTGGATATCAGCTATGGTCTCTTCAGGGTATTACAGCTATGTTCACAATAGCAAGGAGTTGGAAACAACCTAAGTGCCCATCAACAAACGAATGGCTAGAGAAGCTGTGGTATATTCGCACAATGGAATACTATGCTGCATTAAAAAGCAAGGAACTCATGCAATATTATTCAAAATGGTTGACTCTGGAGAACATTATGCTGAGTGAAATATCTCAGTCACAAAAGGACAAATATTACATGATGCCACTGTTGTAGAATGGGACTGTCCTTGGGGTTGGGGAGAGACTGAGTAAGATGGGTTCAATAATGTATACTGCACTGAAACAGAGGAGGGAGAAAACTGTTTAAAAGAGATATATAACTAGGTATTTCTGTCATCACAGGAGACTAGAGCGAGGGCTACATGGTGGAGGGGACCTGGGGGAGGGTTTGTAAAACAATGAAAGAATCTTTTCTTTTACTTTTCCATAATTTTTGACTCATGTACTTATAACTTGTTAGTCAAATTTGTGTCTTCTAGGTTGCAACACCCCCATGATACATCTTCAAGGATATGAACATGTACGGCCAAGCACAATCAATAAGAGTGCATCTAAATTCCAAAATCAATTCCATAATAGTCTATGTGTTTCCTACTGCCAAAGGGGCCCTTTAGAGCAGTGAGAGAAGATCTTCACCCTGAAACCCACAGCGTCCCTTTTCAGCAGGAAGTAGCTAAGAGAATACGCCACCCCCTTTTCCTTATGACTCAGGGTGAAGTCTCTCTCAGGGAGGAGTGATAGGGAATGGCAAAGGACACACTGACAAAGAAGATTAATCAGAACTGGCTTTGACAAGCACTGTGGCATTTGGACAAGAACAAACTGGGAGGAGGGTAGAGAGAATAGTGCAAGAATGAATGAATGGAAACCCAAAATCTCTGTAAATGTTTATGAAAATTAATAAAATATAATTCTAGAAAAAAAAGAAAATACTAAGGTGTGCCTGATCCAGGCCATAGTCTTTGCAATTACTTGCTATGCATCAGAAAGCTGGACAATAACAAGGGATGATAGAAGGAGAATTGATGCCTTTGTGTTGTGGTGCTGGAGAAGAGTATTGAAATACCATAGACTGTTAGGAGAACAAACAGGTTTGTCTTAGGGTGAGATCAGGCTGTTCCTTGGAGTCAAGGATTTTGAAGTTTTGCCTGCCATACATTGGACATGTGGAAAGGAGGGACCAGTCCATAGAGAGGGACATCATGCATGGGAGGGTGGAGGAACAGTGCAAGAGAGGAAGAGGCTCAATGAGATGGATTGATTCAGTGACTGTCATAAGGGGGTAATTGTGTCAGAGATGATAAGATTGGCATAGGATAGAGCAGAATTTAGGGCTGTTGTACATAGGGTTGCTATGAGTTACAGGTGACTCAATGGCACATAACAACAACAACATATAGGAAGTAGAATTCTCAGTCTATCTTTCTATCATTGAAGGACTAATTTTTAAATGTCAATGTTTACTTCAGTTGCAGTTCATACTGAACTGGTACTAAAAGTTTGATAGGTTAAGAGATATTGTATTTTTTTGCTTAAAAGTTTGACTGATAAAGTCTATTGTAGAGCTTGCCTAGATAATGTGTAGAAATGGACCATCATGAGTCAACTCAAAGCAAAAGGTTTGTGACTGGTGTATTTTGTTTTGTCTTTAAAATAGCAATGAAGAAGTTATTGCAAAGTTAACACATTACCAGTGAACTCAACCCATGAATGTTTGATATCATAAGAAACTCGAAGAGCAAAAGTAAGTTATACTGTCTAATGATTACCTCTGATGCTTTTGACCATGAGGCTTGACAATTTTATATAGGTCTTTTGCTGGAATAATCTTAGCTATCAGTGGTTTGACAAATGATTCTATCCAAAGGAAGAGTACTTCCCAATACAGCTTTTAGTATAGTGTTCAATGTTGATGCAATAATCATTTAGCCAGTGCTTCTTGAGAACAAGTACATAGAACAATAAGGTCTGATGTGCAGACTCTACTTGTATAAGACAAGAGTACTCAACTTTATCCATAGAAGCTATTAAGACACTCAAAACTCACTCATTGCTGCCAAGTAAGAGTCAATTCATAGCTGACACTTCAGCAGATTGTCAGAGCCTGTAAATCATACAAGAGGAGGAGTAGTTGGGCATCTTTCTTCCAAGTAGCCAATAGTACATTAGAAACACCAGGGAGGCATCATCTGTGGGGTAGTATCACAGCTCTATCTCTGTAACATACTCTGATTTGCTCATATAATATAACAATGGGACAGATGTCTGAGTTTTGACACAAGACAAATTAGCTAGGCCTGAAAGATGCCTACTCCCTGTGGCTTCTGCTACTTTCTTGGTTCAATTTTCCATCAGTGAAGGGCTCCTAGGGTCTGACTAGAATTTTCCAGTGCATTAATTTGCATGGATAGACTCACCTTTCAGTATGGCTGCATCAAAAAGGGCACTAGAAAGTAAAAGTTACTTATTTATTTTAATAATAATTAAAATAGATAACCCAACATTTAGTATAAATACTATGAAGACCCTGTTTGACTGAAATGGATTATAAATGAGTTAATGAGTTACTGTTGTTATGTAGTATCAAGTCAGATCTGATTTATTGCTGATCAATCATTATTTTTCAGAGGTTGTAAAGTGTATGGAAGATTGTCCATCTTTCTCCTGAGAATCAGCTGGTGGATTCTAGTTATCTTCCTTTGAGTTGGCAGAACAATTCCTTACCAACTAGGCCACTAGAGCAATCTTGGCCTATGGTAGACTAAGATAAAAGACAACAATAACAAAACAGCATTAGACATGCTTGTAGATGGAACCCAGGGAGCAGATGGAACACTCACTGTTATTAATATAGATGCAGCTCTTATGGCTCACAAAGAAGTACTCCATACTTAATTATCAATAAAGTGTATGAATATTTCTCAAATTCAAGATAACTACTGAAAGTAAAAAATAGCTTGCTTGTAGAAGTGAATCCATGATACTAAATGAGTTTTATTCTGAATGTCAGAGTCTCACAGAGGTAGCACAGTCACTCAGGCATGATGGGACGTATTTTAATAAAACTGCATATCCAAGCTTGCTTTCTCTTCTTTGAAAATCTACAGATGTTGTTGTTAGGTGCTGTCGAGTTGAGTATGACCCACAGCAACCCTACAAACCTTGTCCTATCCTGTGCCATCCTCACACTTCCTGACACATTGCAGCAGTCACTGTGTCAAGTCATCTAGTTGAAAGTTTACCTATCCTTCATCAACCCTCTACCTTTCTGAGCATTGTGTCCCTCTCCAGGGAATAGCCTGTCCTAGCAACATGCCCAAAATATGTGAGGAGAAGCCTTATCACCTTTGCCTCCAAAGACCATTCTGGCTTCACCTTCTCCAAGACATATTTGTTCTTTTGGAAGTCCATGGGATATTCAGTGCTCTTCTTCTCCAATACAACAGCTCAAAGGCATCAATGTCAAAGACTAGTCACTCTGAATTTCTTCTGTCTCAGCAAAGCAAACACACTTTCACAACCACAATAGAATGAAGAATTCTTCTATTCAGAATTCAGAGTCTAAACCTCTTTTTTAAAATGTCAATAAACTTAATGAGGTGGAGAATAAAACCTTGAATGTTTAAGATGGTTAAGAATTATGTCAAGAAAATGTATGGCATGGTAAATAGCTTAAATAAAGACAATAAAGATTACAACACAAATTGACAATAAGGAACCACAAATAAAGATACGCACAGCTTTCAATCTCCAGAGTACAATTCTGCTCATCCAGTGGATACCTCCTTAGATCCATCATGCATGCTGCTGTTGTTGTGATTCTGAAACACACAGAACATGGAAGTAATTAAAGTTGGTGAACAGGGAGCAGGGTGTACGGCTTCTAGATAAACAATACATAAGACCTTTTTTGTCTAAAGTGCACCTTAACGCCTTTTCTTAAAGACATTTTACACAGTTTTTCCAGGATATTACAGATTAATTCTGTCAAGAAAAACAACATAACACCATTAAATCCTAAAAAATTAGTCATGAATTCTTGTTTATTATTGAAATATAAGAAGTTCTTATCTTAATTTTTTTCTCTGCTCATTCTTTAGGGGCTCTCCCTAAGAGTACAGTGAAAATCAATGCATAAAGATAACAATGATTACATTAAAACTTAAGACACTGATTCTCCATATGATGTGCTAAAGTAAAATTAACTGTTACACAGACAATCCATAGTCTTTGAAATTCTAACTCATGTTTCTACTTTTAATTACTTAATGACAGTTATATTCTAAACTAGATTATCACACTCCAGTGTTTTTACATATTATCATTATTTTTAAAAAAGAGTAACTTTTACGTTATTGAGTATGACTCATCAGTTGGTTCGTCAGTTTCTCTTAAGAACAGATGCAGTCATGAAGAGAATGCCTAAAATGTTTCAAAAACAGTTAACACTTTGACATCCAATGGTTAAACTAATGCTACATTGGAAGTTAAGATTTTATATATGTTCTACTCTATCTACTCAGGGAAACTAAATATACCTAAGACCACTCTTTAAAATAGACCAACCAAGCTATCATGTTTAGTACTATGTATCTTTATAATTTTACTTGTTTCCCACCACAGTCATAGCTGAGAGGACTAGATTTCAAATGTAAGACAGCAAATCATCTCTAAACAAGGATCCTGACTGAGAAAGAAATCTTTGTTAATGGAAATGAATTAGACTAAATATATATGTGGAGTTGAGTACACAAGCTCATGAAGGAGAGGCTAATGATGTTATTTTCACACCGGAGAGTAGGTTTGGAAAGTATAACAGTGTTAGGGAAAGTAGAGTTTCATATGGGGCAATTTTATGTTAAGAGAGTAAAATAGTAATTATGCTCTGGGACACAGTGATTAGCCATGAAGAATGGCTACTGCTTATCTCTAGGGAGATACATTCTCAAAGACCCTTTGAAAGTTGGAAAATAACATTCTTGGCTGTGCCCACTTGTTGGTGAATCTTAAGAAGGAAGAAGATGCTTTCTTCAAAGATTCTCCAGAGTTATTATGAATCCTAACCAACTTGCAGATTCTTGAAGTCTTTTCTTGAAGCCCAGAGTTCCATTTTTACTTAATAGCTCTACACATGATTCTTCACAACAAACTTAATATGGCTTCAGGTAGCAGAAGCAAGATCTGTTTCTTACTTTTTTTATTTTTTTGGCTGAGTACAGTGTACTTTATTGATGGTACATGACAAGATGGGCTCGCCAAGCCCCTCCCCTTTCTCAGGGGGATTTGATGGAAACTTGTGTCAAGGATGTGAGATTCTCAGTGTGTGGGAGGATCAAGTTGGGGCAAGGACTCCCCAGCAGCTGAGGGTCTCTCTCTCTCTCTTCTAGTGCTATTGCTGGGGCTGGTGGTCCAAGGGGATCTTATTCTTTGGAGGCCATGTGAACCATCAGGTCGACCACCCGGTTGCTGTAGCCAAATTCATTGTCATACCAGGAAATGAGTTTGACAAAGTGGTCGTTCAGGGCAATGCCAGCCCCAGCATCGAAGGTGGAAGAGTGGGTGTCACTATTAAAGTCGGAGACAACCTGGTATTCAGTGTATCCCAGAATGCCCTTGAGGGGCCCTTCTGATGCCTGCTTTACTACTTTCTTGATGTCATCATCTTTGGCAGATTTCTCTAGACGGCAGGTCAGGTCCACAACTGACACATTGGGGGTGGGGACATGGAAAGCCATGCCGGTAAGTTTCCCATTCAGTTCAGGGATGACCTTGCCCACGACCTTGGCAGCGCCAGTAGATGCAGGGATGATGTTCTGGGCAGCTCCACGGCCATCACACCACAGCTTTCCAGAGGGGCCATCCACAGTCTTCTGGGTGGCAGTGATGGAATGGACTGTGGTCATGAGCCCCTCTACAATGCCGAAGTTGTCATGGATGACCTTGGCCAGGGGAGCCAAGCAGTTGGTGATGTAGGAGGCATTGCTGACAATCTTGAGAGAGTTGTCATACTTTTCATGGTTCACGCCCATCACAAACATGGGGGCATCAGCAGAAGGAGCAGAGATTATTACCCGTTTGGCACCACCCTTCAAGTGAGCCCCAGCCTTCTCCAAGGTTGTGAAGACACCAGTGGACTCCACAACATACTCAGCACCAGCATCACCCCACTTGATGTTAGTGGGATCTCGCTCCTGGAAGATAGTGATAACTTTCCCATTGATGACCAGCTTCCCATTCTCAGCCTTGACAGTGCCGTTGAACTTGCCGTGGGTGGAATCATATTGGAACATATAGACCATGTAGTTGAGGTCAATGAAGGGATCATTGATGGCGACAATATCTACTTTGCCAGAGTGAAAAGCAGCCCTGGTGACCAGGCGCCCAATATGGCCAAATCCGTTTACTCCGACCTTCACCATCGTGTCTCAGGGATGCGGCTGAGGCTGCACAAGAAGAGAGGGCAACCTGGATCGACAAGGAGCAGAGAGCCAAGATCTGTTTCTTATTCACAGCATATCCCAATTAAAACATTTCTTATTCACAGCATATCCCAATTAAAACACCTGTTACATACTATTTCTGTTTACTTTGTCTCCTTTAACCTCAAGTGCAAAGGTGAAGGAAATCTGTGCATCTGACTATACAGCTAGTTTAGGAAAAGTTTTTCAACTTTTCAATGGCTGAAAATGACAATGAGTTTTCTGTGCAAATGTCATGCATATTTAATGCGGGCACACCCTAAAATCAACTTGGTTACTTGCAATTATCTTCTGAGCTGAATATTCACATTGCAACATTTTCACCATGCGATAATCTATCTTTACAATGAGAATAATTAGTTTTTATTGTAATGAGTATGAATAATAATTGCATTGATTAGCTTTGGGGCAAATGCAATAATAAAAAAGAATTCCTATCATGCCTTTAAGAAAGGAATGGGTCCTTTGAAAATGGCATGACTCTTGTTGGGTACATTTGAACAGATTACAAGTTACAGCAACTCTATGAACAACAAATCTAAGTTTTGCCTTATCCTGCATCATCCTCATTATTTCTATAATACTCAAGTCTATTGTGGCAGTCACCATGTCAATCCACTTGGTGAGAATATTCCCTTCTTTCCCTGATCTTCCACCTTTCCCAGCATGATGTCTCTCTCCAAGGATTGGTTTATCCTGTGAATATTCTCAAAATGTGTGAGATGAAGTTTCATCACTCTTCCTACTGAGGAGGATCCTGATTGAATTTACTTCAAGAAAGAATTGTTTGTGTTTTTGGCAGTGCATAGTATGTTCAACACAACAATTCGAAGGCATAGAATATTTTTTGGTTTTCTTAATTCATTGTCCAAATTTCAGACACAGGAAGTAAATGAAAAGGGCATGGCTTTAATCAGCACATTTTAGTCTATGAATGAATGGGAATCCCAAAACATTTAGTAATGCTCACGTGAAGACTATATTATATCCAGATGTTGTTGTTTGAAAAGAGCAAGAGAACATTGTATAGTTTAAAATCAAGAAATCTATGTGTTGTGCTGTATTCTTGCTCCATACATAATCAATTTGCATGCTGAATCAATCAGTTGAGAATCTGGACTTTATGAAGAAGAATGTGGCATCAGGATGGGAGGAAGACTCATTAATAATCTGTGTTATGCAGATTACACAACCTTACTTGCTGAAATTAAGAAGGATTTGAAAGGTTTGCTGCAGAAGATTAAAGACTACAGCCCTTGATACAGATTACATCTCAGCAACAAGAAAACCAAAATCCTCACCAATGAGCCAATAAACAGTATAATGATAGATAGAAAAGAAAAATTGTTAACTTACATGAAGCCACTATTAACATACACAGTAGCAATGATCAAGAAATCAAAAGATGAGAAAGAGAAAGTGTATTTGCCTTGCAGAGGAAGTTGTTCTCTGGATGTTGTGCTAATCAGCACCACCAAGGATAATTCCAAACTTTAGACAATGTGAGCAGAGGCTGGAGGAATCCCCATAAAACTATATGTGAGAACTGAGATGGTGGATGGATAGAGGGCCCTGCTCCCTGGACCTATACCAGACTTCACACAAGACAGAGAAACTGTAGTAGCCTTCTGGGATAAGGTAATCCCTGGTGGCTGTGCTCATCAGCACCACGAAGACAATGAAAACTTTAGAAGAGGTAGGAAGCAGTCAGGGAAGATTCCTACAAGGATACAATGTAGTTCATATAAAAGTTGAAGGACCTTAGAAAAAGAGGATCTTTATCACTGCAGAGGCCCAAAGAGAACTCCTGGCATAGAGATACGCTCTCTCATAAAGGGTAAACTTTAAATCTGCAACTAATAAATAACACCCTAAAGGACTGTTAACAACCTATGTGGACAAAAGAGAAAATGCCCAACACATTACAAGTGAAACTTCACATGATGTCAAGAAAGTAGCAGACAACTTTAAACATTGTGAAAAACAATAAGCTTTCTCTTTAAGAAGCAGAGAATACTACAGACAGAATACCCCAGAGACAGAGAGGCAGAAGAAATAGATTGACACAGAGTCATAGGAACAGCTATGGAAGAAGGTATAAATAATGGAAGAATGAATAGAAGTCATGAATAAAGGCAGTACACCAGAGACAAACAAATTATAATGAAAATACAGCCTGGCTTATCCTTTGGGATATATCCTCTGGGATATAGTACTCATGGGCATTTCATAGGAACAGGCAAACACATTGGAAAAAAAAGAAAGAAACAAACAAAAAATAATGACCTACCTCAACATTCCCATAAAATATAAAAAGAACATTAATATAACCCCATTGTATCTAAGATAAAGGAAATTTTAAGGACAAGAGCTAAAATAAATCAGATAGAAAACAATTCAAAAATTGACAAGACAAGGCACTGTTTTTTTTTTCAAAGGGTCAATAAAATAGAAAAATTACTGGCAAACTTAAATGAAAAGAACGAGAAGACACAGAAAATTCAAATAAGAATTATAGTGGTGACATCACAACAGAGCCAGATGAAATTAAGTCAATAATATCAGAATATTATGAGAAAAAAAAACTACACTCCGATAAATTTGAAAACCTAAGGAAATGAACAGACTGGCATCACAGAAGTGTCTGTTACTCTGAGGAACCATATCTAGGCTTGGCTGTGGGGAGAGATAAGAGCACTGAACAGGCAGCATGAAGGTCAGAAAGAGAGGAGTGGAAGTGTGGGAGAGGAGGGCGAGAGGGACTGAAATGGATGCTGGAAGAATTTGATGCTAGTACAGTAGGGCAAGGGTGGGGAAAAAACAGGCACCAAAGTGGGGATGATGAGGTGGGGAACAAACACTTCTGGGCAAAATGCTTGTCTCCCAGATATTGATCTAAGCTGAACATCTAAATTAAGGCAGACTAGGGAGATGGCTTGGCTATCTACTTTTGAAACAACAGACTTTTGAGTGCACAATAGAGCACTTTTAAATTAGACTAGCAGATATCAGACCTGAGGATGAGCCCTCTGATTGGCTAACAGTTGCAAGTAGACATTAGTAATTGGGACGTGGAATGTGAGAAGCATGAATGTTGGTAAACTGGATATTGTTAAGAGGTAAATGAAACTCAAAGACGGTGAATCCTAGGCATTAGTGAAATGAGATGGACTGGCATGGCACATTTTGAATCAGACAATCATCTGATCTACTATGCTGGAAAAGAAAAGGTGAGGAAAAACAGGGTCACATTCACAGTAAATAAGACCATTTCCAGATCCATCCTGAAATACTGTATGGTAAGTGACGGGATAATATCCAAACACATACAAAGAAAGCCTGTCAATACCACTATCATTCAAATATATTCATCAACAACAAGAGCCATGGAGGAGGAAATAGATGATTTCTAGCAACATTTGCACTCAGAAATTGATAAAACATGCAACCAAGTTACACTAGCAGTAATAATGGGTGACTAGAATGCAAAAGTTGGGAATAAGGAGAAGAGTCAGTAGTCAGAAAACATGGACTTGGTGACCAAAACCAGGCTGGAGGTAAAATTATTTATTTATTGCAAACACCTTTTATAAGAAATGTAAACGGCAAATATATACATGGATCTCACCTGACGGTCTGCATAGGAATCAGATTGGCTACATCTGTGGAAAGAGTCAGTGAAGAAGCTCAACATCAGTTGTGAAAACTAGGCCAGGTGCTGATTGTGGAACAGATCATCAAATACTCATATGCAAGTTCAAACCGAAACGAAAGAAAATGAAATCAAATCCACAAGATCCAAAATTTGATGTTGAGTCTATCCCTCCTGAATAATAATAATAAAAAAATCTCAAAAATAGATTTGAGGGTTTGAACACTAATGAGTGAAGAGTGGAGACTAGATGAGCTGTGAGAGGATATCAAGAATATTATTTATGAAGAATGCAAAAGATCATTACAAAGACAGAAGAGGAAGAAAAGTTTGAGGTAGATATCAGAAGAGACTCTAAATACTGCACTAGAGCACTGAGAAGAAAAAAAGAAAGGGGGGAAGAGAGACAACTCATCTCATGAGATGCAGCTCATCGGGGTCTGCTGCAAGACACCATGGCCAGTCTGGAAGCATCTTCCAGCCACCACTTTCCCAGAATCTGCTAAAGGACACCAAGGATGGTGACAGAACCACTGCTTGTCAGGTTGAAAGCTGCAGTTTCACCACCCAGCTGCCACCCCCATTGTTCAGCACTAGGAGCATCATTATCATGGGTACACGGGGGGGAATTGCTGTATAGCTATACCAAATTTTTGCTGTATAGCTTAAGCAGAAGAGGCCAGGACAGCTCAAGCTGGGGAAAGATGTCATTTCTGGAAAGGAACAAAAGGCTTTCTGGTTTGCCATTCAGGTACTTTGGAGGAAATACTGCTGTTGGGCCCAAGGCAAATTAAGAGAAAAAGAGTAGCATAATGGATAAGAAACCAAAGCATATCAATATGTTGTCTACAAGAGACACATCTAATAAAGGAGAAAGATAAGATGCAAAATCAAAGGCTGGGGAAAAACATATCAGAATTGATCCATCTCATTGAGGGTCTTCCTCTCCTGCGCCATCCCGCCACTCTCCCAAACATGATGTCTCTCTCCAAGGACTGTCCCTCTTTGCAACATGCCCAAGGTATGTCTGACGAAGCTTCAGAATCCTTGCCTCCAAGGAGCATTCCGGCTTCACCCTCTCCAGGACAAACCTGTTTGTTTTCCTAGCAGTCCATTCAACACTCTTCTCCAGCATCACAGCTCAAAGGCATCAGTTCTCTTTCTATCATCCCTAGTCACTGTTCATATAGTACTTTCTGAAATTTTTCTAGTGTCAATCAATTCTTTCTCGTACAAGGACTGTGTATTCCTCCATCTTCTTTTGATGCTTTCTGGGTCATTCAATATATTGCCTATAGCATCTTTCTGTGACAGGAGGCTTAAATTTGTTTTTCAGTTCTTTCAACTTGAGAAATGCAGATCACGGTCTTCTCTTTTTATTCTTCAATTCCAGTTCTCTGAATATTCTATTGTACTACATTCCTTTGTACTCCTGAGATGCCCTTTGAAATCATCTATTCAGCTTTCACTTTGACATGTTTTCTTTTAGATTTGGCTTCTTGATGCTCCAGTACAATCTTTAGAGTCTCTTCTGACATCCATTGTGATTTTTTTTCCTTTCTCCTATGCTTTTTTAATGACTTTTTGCTTTCTTTATGGATGTTATCCTTGACTTTGATTAGTGTTTAATGCCGCAAACCTATTCTTAAGATGATCATGAAATTCAGATGGAATTGCTTCCTTTGGACTTATTTTCATTTTCTTTGACCTCAATTTGAACTTGCATAAGAGTAATTGATAATCTAACCCAGTCGGTCCCTGACTTAGTTCTTACTGTTGATATTGAGCTTCTCTAATGATTTCTTCCACAAATGTAGTCAATCTGATTTTAGCACATCAGGTGAGATCCATGTGAAAAGTTGTTTTTTGTGTCTTTTAGAAAAAGTAGTTACAATGAATAAATAATTATAAATAGAAAATTCAATTATTCTATTTCTGGCTTCAGTTCTATCACCAAGTCAATATTTTCCAACTACTATTCCTTCTAGTGAGTTTTCAGAGGTAGAAAATTACATGGGAGTTGATTTCCCATCATTCTCCTGTGGAACAGATGATGGAGTCAAGCCACATACTTTTGAGATGGCAGCATAACTCCTTACCTCTAAGCCACCAGGGCTCTGTGTGTTGCATTAGCAACTTCATTAGAAAGCATCTACTCTCCTACCATGAGAAAGTCACATTCAGATTAATTTTCTATTATTGGAGGGGAATGAGAATCATGTAAACTAGAACTGCAGTGCTTAGATGTAACAGCTGAGAGCAGTCCAGACAGCTCAATTTTCATCCCCCAGACTTTTGAGTGAGAGAGCTGTTAGCATGGAAGCCCAGGCACATGCATGATGAACACTCACAGCAGTGAAGTTTCACAGGTCTTTATTATATAATATTGCTATAGCAAGAGAAAATTTGTATAGCAATCAACACAACAAACTGCATACATAGATATGTACAGATTATTTTTTATGTAAACAAATACTGGAATTTGATATTTCATAGATAATTCAAAAGATAGTAATGGTTTTAATAGAATTACTTTTTCTAGAAACAAACACAATTTATTGGTGTTGAGTCAGTTCTGACTTATGGTGAGCTTCTATCAGATTTTCAGGACTGTAAATCATAGCTGGACAATAATGAGGGATGATAGAAAGAGAATTGATGCCTTTGAGCTGTGGTACTGGAGAAGAGTATTGAATATACCATGGACTGCTAGGAGAACAAACAGGTTTGTCCTGCAGAGGGTGAAACCGAGCTGCTTCTTTGAGGTAAGGATTCTGAAGCTTCGTCTGACATACTTTGGGCATGTTGCAAGGAGGGACCACTCCTTGGAGAGGGACATCATGCTTGGAAGCGTGGAGGGACAGAGAAAGATAGGAAGGCCCTCGATGATATGAGTTAGTGACTGGGGTAATGAGGTGAGGTGTGTTAGAGACAGTAAAGTTGGCACAGGATAGAGCAAGTTTCAGGGCTATTGTAGGAAGCTACTAATCACAAGCAAATCAATAACACATAACAACAACAATAATAACAACAACTATAACAATAACAACAAATCATAACTGAGTGATTCCTGTCTCTTTCTCAAGGAAACAATAATAAATTTCAACTGCTAGTGATAGATTTTTGGGTGAGCAGAGTACCTTTCTAGGAGAACATAGTTCTGTGGTGAAGCATGATTCCACTATCACTATAGGAATGTTGTTTTTAGGTGCTCTTAGGTTGAGCACAACTCATAGTGATCCTATGAACATAAAAATGTGAACCCTATTCTATCCTATGCCATCCTTACACTTCCTGAGACAAAAGAACCACATCCATTCACGTGGTCGAGGGTCTTCCTCTCCTTCACCAATTCTCCACCCTTTAGTCTTTATGATAAAAGTGCTCACATCGGGCAAATTATACAGACTTTATATCCAAATTTCAAATAATTTCATTATACATTTCAAATAATAGAGTGATTATACAAAGATGAAAGCTGGAGACCCTGTTAAAAGTTAAAATTGAAAACTGGCTGCCCAATATTAGAGTACTTGCCAAAAACAGAATTGCTACAGCATGTGGATGGGATGAAGGAACTCTTAAGGAAAACAACCTGTGGTTTTAGCATGTTGTTGTTGATTGCCTTTGAGTCAAGCATGTCTCAAAGAGACCCTATGAACAAAAGGCCCGAAGGCCCTCTACAACTATTGACATTTATCAAAGTTCATAGAGTTTCCAGAGGCATGTTGTTTTGGAAGTGGATGCCATTCCTGCTTCCAAACCGCTCTTAGTATGTTATTGTTGTTATGTGCAATTGAATCTCCTGTCATGTATAGTGACCCTATGTATAGCAGCTCAGTACCCTTCCCTGTCCTGAGCCAGTCTCACTAATTCTGGCACACCTACCCCCATAGCTCCATTTATTGCATCAATAAATAATATTGTATCGTTTATCTA
Source organism: Elephantulus edwardii (assembly GCF_000299155.1). Lineage (NCBI taxonomy): Eukaryota > Metazoa > Chordata > Mammalia > Macroscelidea > Macroscelididae > Elephantulus > Elephantulus edwardii. The sequence continues at coordinate 166,217 of NW_006399984.1, forward strand.
TCTCATCTGGGGTCTCCCTCTCCTGCGATGTCTGTCCACCCTCTGAGCATGATGTCCTTCTCCAAAGACAGATCTCTCCTGGCCATGTGCCCAAATTAAGTCAGATGGAGCTTCAAAATTCTAGCCTCCAAGGAGAGACTTGTTTTCACCCTTTCCAAGACAGACCTATTTGTTATCTTGGCAGTCCACGGTATGTTCAAGACTCTTCTCCAGCATCACAATTCAAAGGTATCTATTCTCCTGACATCCTTAATCATTGTCTAACTCTCTGAAGCATAACAAGTAACTGAGAAGACTATAACTGGATTAGGCACATTTTGTATTTGGACTGGCATTGTTGCTCTTCAGCACTCTGGAGAGGTCAATGACAGCAGATTTTTCTAAAGCAATTCGTCTTCTGATTTCCTGACTTCTGCTGTTAAGAATGTCTGAGCAAGCTGTAATTGCTAACAACCTCAATCTCCTCTCCCTCTAATATGGTGCTGCCAATTGACTCAGTGGTGAGAGGGTTAAAAAATGCTGAAAAGGTTAGCAGCTCAATATTACATTTACAGTGTAGAAGTTTCTTACTACATTAAAAGCATTTCTCTATGAAGGTTACATGTAAAATTCAAAGGTCAAAGTCTCCTGTGACCTATGCATTTGATAAATTAGAGAATTCACCTTAGCTATCCGAGTCAGTTTTTCTATGGTTATTTGGAACTTCACCCAAAGAACTGATGATCAGAATAAGTCCTCTTGACCATTTCCAGAATGTACGCATCTTCTCACTGGGACATTAGGCAGGGAGATGCCTGCCCTACTCATAGGAAATGAATGTAGCACCAATGGGCAAGTTATTGGAAACCTGCCTGCAGACTAAAGATATAAGCATAAGTCCTGTGCATCAGATATAATCAAGTGAGAAAACAGAGTATGTGGGGAGTTATCATAAGTCCTCTCTAAAAGTACTGCCTGAGAGGTGAAGGACAGGAAGACAATCATCAAGGATGAACTCTAGACCTAAGGAAAGAGTTCTAAATGATATTATGGAATAAAAGAAACCCACTCTAGTCCTTCAAAAAGTACCATACAAAGGAAGACTTTTCTTACTCAGTTTCCATCCTATTGACCTCCCAAAACAAAAATAACAAAAATATCATCAAGTTGGGTAAGTCCTATAAATGCTATCAAGCAGGATCTGGAGGAGAAGGATCTCTCTGAAGTAAGAGAGAGGTTGTGAAACCAGCTACTATGATATAACTCTACTTTTGAATTTGGATGTGAAGACTGTACAATGAGTAAGAAAGAAGGAAAAAAGAATTGATGCTTTTGATTTGTGAAGAATAAAGAATGTACATACTATGGAAAGTCTAAAGAACAAATAAATCTCTCTTGGAAGAAATGCAACCAGAGTGCTCCTTAGAAGCCAAGAAGAGAAAACTTTATCTCATAAATTTGAGGTATATTACCCTTCCTGCCTCCAGACCCTGGGTGCCCTCCTGCATAAAATCCATGTAGACCACTTTTACCAAGTAAGTACCCCCACCGCTGCTTCCACCCCTGCACCAGAAGCACAAATATCACAAGGAAGTGAAAAGGAAATGAAAGGACCAGAGAGAGTGGTACTTCTCCGCTATCAAGCCAGAGGAGATGGGAGGTGCTACAGGATCAAGGAGAGAGAAAGTAACTAGGTACTGACAGGGCTGAGTGAGGGTGGGAACACAACACACACTTCAAAGGGGTGGGCCCCTGGGACCAACACCTGAGCTGATATGTGCATACTCTCATAAACTTTTTTCCCCTTTTTTTATAATTTTTTTTTTTTACAGAGGCTTTGGATTTCCATTCATTCATTACCACAATTTTCTCCCTGCCCACCCCTCCCCACCAGCTCGCTTCCCCCTCCGAAGAGAGGAAAAAAAAAAAAAAAGAAAAAATTCCTTCATTAGTATACAATTCTCATAAACTCTTTGGGTAAAATGCTTGTCTGTTGACTCTTGCTCTAAAGCTAAACATTCAAATTAAGACAGAGTAGGGAGAAGGATTGGCCATCTATTCCTAAACTAATAGGCCTTTGAAAACTCTCTGTACAACAGAGCACACATAGGTTAGACTAACAGATATGGCTCTGGAGGCTGAGCCTTCATGCTGGGAATCACAAAGGAGGAGGAACAGTTACAAACAGACTCTAATGATTGGAACTCAGAATGTGATAAGTATGAATATAATAAAATTGGTGATTGTTAAATAGGAAATGGAATGTATAAATATTGACATATTAGACATTCAGCATAGATTACATTTCAACATCAGGAAACATTGTAATAGATGGAGAATGGGCTGATGTTGTTAAGAATTTTATTTGACTTGGATCCACAACCAACATTCATGGTAACAAAAGAGATATTGTATTGGAAAAAATCTGCTGTCAAGGATCTCTTTAAAGTATTTAGAACAAGGATATCAGTTTAAAGGTTAAGATGAGCCTCATGCAGCCAATCTTAATTTTAATTATTTCTTATGCTTCTGAGTTGCACAATAAATATGGAAGGTCAAAGAATAGTTAATGTCTTTGATTTGTGGTGTTGGTAAAGAGTATTCAACATACTATAGACTGCTAGAAGGGGCCAGTTCTTGGAAGAAGACATCCTCCTGGAAATTTAGAAGAATGGCAGAGAAAGATACTCAACAACTAGATTGACACAGTCACTGCAACAATGGACAAGGTGGAGATTGTGACCATGGGGTAAAGTTCCGATATGTTGCTTATAGAGTTCCAGTTGACTTGATAACATATAATAACAATATAAGTTGGAGTGGTGTTACATTGCTCTCCACACTGAGTATCCAGTCAATTAACTAGGCATCTGCCTTAACAATTTCTTAGTGTGTCTTGAACTGGTGTCTTGCCTGAGCACTAGCCTGCCACTCCCCATCACCACCTCCTATAGGAGGCCCTGAATCCACCACCTGGACCCCTGAACTGCCAGAAGGACCTTACCCTGCTGTGCTGCCTGGACACTCACTCCTGTCCGCCATCTGGATGGCTGGCACAGGCCCTCTGCCTAGAAGTTCCAGCCCCTTTTCCTGGAACCTCCCTACTCCGCTGCCTAGAAGTCCTGGCCTTGCAACCTGGAAGTCCCAGCCCCACCATTTGGAAATCCCACCCACACTGCCAGCAAGTCCTGCCCCTGCCACCCAGAAGATCTGGCCACACCATCTGGAGGACATGGCCCCACAGCCTGGATGCCCTAGCCCCAACAACTGAAGGGCGGCCCACTGCAACCCCTCTGAACTGCACCAGAGACATCAATATAACAGATAAGCCCATTTCATTTCCTTTCCCTTCCCAAAGCATGAGCTGCCTTTAACATGGAGTACCTTAGACTGGCCTAGCTGCAGGAGTTTTCTGACAGAAGAGACTGCTAATTCACAGGCCATTTGTCTCTTGAACCAAAGGAAGTCTTCCATTGAGTCAAAAGTTCAGAGAGAAACTTAGGCAGGATAGCTTCCCCACCCTCCTCTGGAGCAGTGTTGTCAGATCAAGAGCCTGCTATCACATCAGGCTTGAAAAACCCTTACCACAGAAATGTCACATAAGAAGCAGGCTACTCACACCCTACACAAACACAAAGCAAGATGTCACCCCCCAAAAAAGTGAAACAGTATCAATAGATTTCCTAAAGACAGAAAGTCTGATAAACTTTTCAACACAGAATTTTTTAAAAAACAAACAAAAATGAATATTTTCAAGAGGTGAAAGACAAACTTGAAGAATTATAGGACACTTCAAGCAAAACCCAAGAGAAGCTAAAAAAAAAAAACGCAAAAAACCAACCAACCAACAAACAAAAAACCAACACAAAACCCAAACAAAAAACAAAAACCAAATAAACAAAAAACCCAACCAAAAAGCTATCCCAACAATCCAAAACCATGCAGATAAAACAAACAAGGCATTAGAGGCTATGGAAAAACAAGAAACCACAATCCAAAATATGAGGATAAATGTTTCAGATGCTACCAATATGTTGGAAGAACATGTGAATAGAGTTAAAGAGATGGAACACAGAACCAGTAAAATAGAAGACAGAATTTAGATCACTAATCTGCTAGAAAAACAACAACAACAAAGATTCAAAAATAAAGGAAAAAGGAGAAAGGCAAAGAATAATGTGGGACACCATCAAGAGGAATAACACGTGCACGATCAGAATGCCAGAACAGGAAGAACTAAGTAAAGGCAATGAGAAAGTTGTAGAAGAATTACTAGAAGGAATCTTTGCAGGCATAATGAAGAATGAGAGATTATATATTTAAGAAGCTGAGTGAACACCATATAGAATAGACCCCGAAAGAAAAACACCAATACACATCATAGTCAAATTTGTCAGAACCAAATACAAGGAGAGAATTATAAAAAGAGCTAGGGAGAAACAAAGAGTAACCTATGAGGGAGAGCAAATAAAATTAAGTGTCAATTTCTCAGCAAAAACCATGTGAGCAAGAAGACAGTGGAATGACAAATTTAGAACACTCAAAGAACAAACAGTCAATCAGCAAAACTACCCATCAAAAATGAAGGCGAGATAAAAATATTTTCAGAAAAGCAGGACACAAGGAAGTTTGCAAAAACAAGATCAGCATTGCAGGAAACACTTATAGATGTCCTCCTTACAGAGGTATCACAGATAGCAGAATGGACCAAAGTAACCAGCAACAACTTAAAAACAAAACAAAACAAAACAACACAAAAAACTCAGCAGAAGGACAGCAGTAAGACCTTGCCCCTCAATAACCACACTGAAAGTGAATGGTTTGAATGTACCACTGAAGAGAAAAAGAGTAACAGATTGGTTGAAAAACAAAACCCATCAATATGTTGTCTACAAGAGACACACATGACAAGTAAAGACAAAGAAAAACTAAAAATAAAAGGGTGGGGAAAAGTACACCAAGCAAATGGCAACCAGAAAAAAAGCACGAGTAGAGATATTAATCTCAGATAAAATAGAATCCAATGTAAAAACTATTACAAAGGACAAGGAATGTTACTATAAAATGTTTAGAATATGAAGAACCTGTAGTGGGTAAATGAAATATACCACTAACATATTTAATTTAATGTGTTCATCTTTGGCATTTTTGCATGCTTTAATCTGATTAATATATTCAAATTTGCTTTTCTCCCACATCTCTCTACTTAGCCCAAAGGCTCTGTTTATCATACTTTATAACAATGTTGTAAAGTTCAAATATATCAATAAAAGCAAATTTGGACAGTAAAAAATGTTTAAAAGCCAATAGAACAAGAGGACATAACAATAATAAATATCTATGAACCAAATGATAAAGTTGCAGAATAAAGAAAACAAATATTAACAAAACTGAAAAAGGAAATAGACAACACCAGTATAGTAGTTGGAGACTTCAATATACTACTCTCAAGAAAAGATAGAACAAAGAAATGCAACAAAAATGCTGAAGTATTAAATCAAACAATAAGCTGACTTGAATACCCACCCCCCCACACACGGAATGTTCTCCAGAACAGATCACATTTTATGTCTCAAGACAAGTGTCAATTAGCTAAAAAAAAAAAAAAGAAAAATAGAAATAATTCAAAGCATCCTCTCAGATCACAACGCTACAAAATTGGAAATGAATAACAAAAAAGGATGTTGCTGTTATCGTTATGTGTTGTCGACTCACCTGCAACTCAGCGATGCTATGTACAACAGCCCTAATCCCTGCTCTGTCCTGTGCCAGTCTCACTGTCTCCGACACACCCACTACCACTACTCCAGTCACTAAATAAATCCACTTCATACAGAGTCGTCCTCTCCTGCGCTGTCCTTCCACCCTCCCAAATATGACATCCCTCTCCAAGGACTGGTCCCTCCTTTCAACATGTCCCAAGTATGTCAGACAAACCTTCATAATCCTTGCCTTCAATGAGCAGCCAGGTTTAACACTCTCCAGGATGAACCTGTCTTGAATTTTCTTAGCAGCCTATGGTACATTCAATACTCTACTCCAGCATCACAGCTCGAATACATCAATTCTCCTTATACCCTCCCTAGTCATTGTCCAGCTCTCTGATAAATAGCAAGTAAATACCATGGCCTGTATCAAGCGCACATTAGTCTCCAGAGTGACATCATTGCTTTTCAATACTCTGGAGAGGTGCCTAACAGCGAACTTTCACATCGCAATACATATTTTAATTTCCTGGTTGCTTTTGCCAAGCAAACTAAAGTTGTTAACAATCTCAATCTCTTCATCATCCATCCTGATGCTGCCAATTGTCCCAGTGATGAGAATCTTTGTCTTCTTGATATTGAGCCTCAATTCATATTAAAAGCTGCAGTCCTTGACCTTTTGGATCAAGCGCTTCAGGTCCTCTTCAGTTTCAGCAAGCAGGGTTGCGTCATCTGCATAATGCAGATTGTTGATGAATCTTCCACCAAGCCTGATGCCACACTTCTCATACAGCCCAGCCTCCCGGATACTCTGTTCTGCACATAGGTTGAAAAGGTATGGAGATAGGAAACATCCCTGTCATACACCCTTCACAATTTTGAACAATGCAATGCTTTCTTGCTCTGTTCTGACGACTTCCTCCTGGTCCAAGTATAGGTTTTGCATGAGCATGATCAAGTGTTCTAGGATTCCCATTCTTCTCAGAGTCAACCACTATTTGTTGTGATCCACACAAACACCTTTGCACAATCAATGAAACACAGATAGACATTCTTCTGCTACTTCCTGCTTTCTGCCAAGATCCATATAATAGTAGACACAATATCCCTATTAACATGACCCCTTCTAAACCCAGACTGGACTCCTGGCTGTTCTCTGTTGATGTGTTGTTCCAGTCATTTTTGGATAATCTTCAACAGAATCTTGCTTGCATGTTATATCAATATTGTTTGATAATTTCTACACTCTGTTGGGTCACCTTTCTTTTGAATGAGAACAAATATAGATCTCTTCCAGTCAGTTGGCCAAGTTGTTGTCCTCCAGATTTCTTGGCACAGTTTGGTGAGCACATCTAAGGCAGCATCTGTTAGTTAAAATATGTCAATTGGTATACCATTTATTCCTGGGGCCTTATTTATTGTCAATTCCTTCAAAGAAGCTTGAATTTCTTCCCTCATCACCGTAGGCTCTTGCTCATATGTTGTTTTATGAAATTCTTTTGTGTCTGTCAATTCCTTTAAGCACAATGACACTGTATACTCTTTCCATCTTCTTTTAATACTTCCTGGATCATGTAATATTCTGTCCAAAGCATCCTTAAGTATAGCAACTTGATGTTTAAACTTGTTCTACAGTTCCTTGAGGTTACAAAATACTGAGTGAGTTCATCTCTTTTGATTTTCTGACTCCAGCTCCTTGTACATTTCATTGTAATATTTTACTTTGTCTTGCTGTGCTGCCTTTACAAATCTGTTCAGCTTTTTAATATCTTGATTTCTTCCCTCTGCTTTGGCTTCACAGCTCTTTAGTGCAACATTATGAATCTCTTCTCACATCCATTTTGGTCTTCCGCCTCTGTCTTTGTAATGACCTTTTGCACTCTTCCTGGATGATACTCTTGATATCCTCCCATAACTCAGCCGGTCTTCAATCATTGGTGTTCAAGGCCTCAAACTTGTTCCTGAGATGGTTCTGAAATTCAGGTGGGATAGACTCAAGGTCATATTTTGGTTCCCGTGAATTTGATTTAATTTTCTTTAGCTTCAGCTTGAAATTACATATGATTAGTTGGGGGACTGTTCCATAATCAACACCTGGCCTAGTTTTCACAGCTGATACTGAGCTTCTCCAGTGGTTTTTTTTCCACAAATGTAATCAGTTTGATTCCTATGCATATCTTCAGGTGAAATCCATGTGTATAACCTGAGTTTATGTTTCTTATAAAATGTATATGAAATTAATAAGTTGTTGATTTTGCAAAACTTAATCATTCTATCTCCAGCTTCATTTCTGCCCACTGAGTCCATGTTTTCTAACTACTGATCCTTTTTCTCTGTTCCCAACTTTTGCATTCCAGTCACCCATTATTATTAATGCATCTTGATTGCATGTTTGATCAACCTTTGACTGTAAACGTTGTTAGAAGTCTTCTATTTCCTCTTCTTTGGCTCTGGTTGTTGTTGCTTATATCTAAATGACAGTGGTATTCACTAGACTTCATTGTATGTGTATGGATATTATCCTATCATTCATGACACTGTATTTCAAGACGGATCTGGAAAGTGAAGAAAAAAACCACACATTTGAAAGCTGAACAACACCTTGCTTGAACATGAGTGAGTACTAGAAGAAATAAAAAACGAAATTGAAAAGTTTTTTGAAACAAATGACACTGAAAATACCCAAACCTCTGGGAAACAGCCAAAGAAGTAATTAGAGATCAATTTATAGCAAAAAACAAACACATGACAAGGCAAGAAAAAAATGGTAATTGATTTTCTAACCCAACATCCCAAACAAATTGAAAAAGAACATCAAGGAAACCTAACACCCTCTAAAAAAACTCTGAAATTATAAAAAATTAGGGCAGAAATGAATGAAATAGAAAACAGAAAATTGAAACCATCAACAAACTCAGAAGTTGCCTTTTCAAAAATGATCTCTTCCAAGAAAATTGCAAAACATTACTACAAAAAAACAGAAAGAGACCTGGATAAATGGAAGAACATACCTTGTTCTTGGATAGGAAAACTCAATATTGTGAAAATCACAATTTTAACAAAAGCAATCTACAAGTCAATGCAATCTCAATACAAATACCAATTCCATTCTTCCACCAGATAGAAAAGGCCATTTCTAATTCCATCTGGAATTGATAGGAGGTATCTCACTCCCTGATTTCAAACCTACTACACTGCTTTGGTGGTCAAGACAGTATGGTACTGGTATGATTACAGACACATAGATCAAAGGAATAGCATTGAGAAACAAGAAATCAGCCCATCTACCTGTGGTCAACTGATTTTTGATAAGGAGATGAAATTAATTAAGTGGGGAAACAAACAGCCTCTTTAACAAATGGTGTTTGCAAAATTGAAAAACTTTCTGTAGAAAACTCATGCAAAACCCACACCTCACATCATACACAATAACCAACTCAAAGCGAATCAAGGACCTAGGACTAAAACTAAGGACTATAACTTCAGCAGAGAAAGGGTTGGAAGAACTCTAGAAACCTTAATCCACAACATGAACAATTTTCCAATCATCCTGAAGAACCTACTGCCAGGATAGGATAAAATAGATGAATAGAATCTTCTAAGAATCAAATCTTCATGCACATCAACAAAACTTCTCCAACAGAGTAAAAAGTAAAGCCAAAGTCTGGGAAAAAATATTGGGTAATGCCGTGTCTGATAATGGACTTGTATATCTAGACTTTACAGAATACTAGAGCACTACAAGATAAATGTAAACAACCCAATTGCAAAGTGGGCACAGTATGTGAACAGACATGTCACACACACACACAAAACAACCCCACATTCAAATGGGAAACAAATACATGAAGAAACATCCAAAATCCCTAGATCTAAGAAAAATGCAAATCAAAATTATGAGATATTATCTCACCCCCATAACAATAGCAAAATTCAACAGAGAAGCAAATAACAAATTCTGGCAAGGTTGTGGAGAAACTGGAACCCTTATTCACTGTTGGAGGGAGTATAAAATCATGCAGGCACTATGGAAGACAGTATGATGCTTTTTTTCAAAAAGTTAGAAACACCATTTGACCCAGCCTTTCCACTTCAGGGAATCTACACTAAAGAAGTCAGAACTGCCACTCAAGCAGATATATGCACATCCAACAAGTGAATGGATACCGTAGCTGTGGTATATTCACGCAATGGGATATTATGCAGCACAGAAAAATGAAGAACTCATGAAATATTATACAAAATGCGTGACTCTGGAGGACATTATACTTAATAATATATCTTAGTCACAAAAGGACAAATATTACATAATTCCACTATTCTAAAACAGGACTGGGGTAAACTAAGAAAAGGGGGAGAAATTAAGTACACTGCATTGAAACAGATGAGGAAAAGAACTGTTTAATAGGAATATATGAGTTGGTATTATTTGTATGACAACAGTCTAGGATAAGAGCTACATCATAAAGTGGATTGGCATGTGGAGGGGAATTGTACAACAATGAAAGAATTCTTTTTTCAAAGGGAAATCAAACAGAGAGTGTGGGCAGGTAGGAAAATGTGCAACAATGAATGAATGGAAATCCAAGTTCAAATCCCAATTAAAATAAAAAAAGAACTTAAAAATATGATTTGGAATGTAGGATTGGAGGAAGACTCATCAACAACCTATGTTATACTGATGACACAACTTTGCTTGCTGAAAGTGAGGAGGATATGAAATGCCTGCTGCAGAAGATCAAGGACTACAGCCTTCAGTGTGGATTGCATCTCAACATCAAGAAGACAAAGATCCTTGCCACAGCTCCAACAGTCAACACTAAGTGGCAAAAAAGATTGAAGCTGTCAATATTTTCATCTTGCTTGGATCAACAACCAACACCCTTCATACCAACAGTCAGGACATCAGGAGACTTATTGGACTGGACAAATCTGCAGTCACAGATATCTCCAAAATACTGAGGATCAATGATATCAGTTTGAAGACTAAGGTGCACCTTATTCAGGTTATGGTCTTTTTATTAACTTGTTATGTAGGCATCACTGTACAGTGAGTATGGATGACAGGAGAAGTGATGCCTTTGAGTTGTGCTGTGAGAGAAGAATACTGAATTAACCCATGGGCTGCCAAAAATCCAAACAAATATGTCCTGGAAATGGTGTGACCAGAGTTTTTTTGAAAATAGGAAGGATAAGCTTCATTTTTAACACTATGGGCACACAGCTAGGCCAGGCTCTTCTTTGGAAACTGAAATCATTATTGAAAAGATGGAGGGTCAGCAAAGAAGAGGAAGACTCAACAAAATGGATTGACACTGTGACTTCAGCAAAGAGCTCTTATGTCTCAGAAATGATTAGGAAGATACAGGAAAGGGAAGGTTTCAGAATGATTGTTCATAGAGTAGCTATGAGTCATACGCAACACTACCTAACAACAATGATAACAACTAATACAACTGTTATTCAAATGCATGCTCCTACAGCTAAAGCAAAAGAGAAGGAGATTGAGAATTTTTACCAACTTTTGCAATCTGAAATTGACCAAACATGCAATCAATATATATTAGCAGTAAGTTGGAAATAATGGAGGATGAGTAGTAAAAACGTATGGACTTAATGAGAGAAATGAAGCTGGAAAAAGAATTATGGAATTTTTTGTGCTCAATGACTTATTCATAGAAAATACTCTTTATGGCAATTTTACCAATTGACTTCACCAGATGGACCACACAGGAATCAGAGTGACTACGTGTGTGGAAGGAATCATTGATGAAGTGCAATATCTGCAGTCAAAACTAGACCTGGTGCAAATTGTGGAACATATCATCAATTGTTCTTGTGCTATTGTAAATTGAAGCTGAAGAAAAGGAAAACTAGTTCACAGGAAATATAATATGACCTTGATTATATACCAGTTGAATTTAAGAATCAACTCAAGAAAAGGTTTGAGACATTAAACAACAGAAGAATTGTGGGAGAACATCACAGATACAACACATCAAGAGAACAGAAGTTTATTACAAAGAAGGAGGAGAAAGATTAAAATTAAAATGGATGTCAGAAGAGATGAAAAAAATTGTAGTAGAGCATTAAGAATCCAAATAAAAGAAAGAATGCCTAAGAAAGAGTTGAAGAGAAGAATTCAGAGGGAATGTCAACAAGATGAAGTAAAATATTGTAACAAATGTGCAAAGAGCTGAAGAAAGAGGGGAATCATAGGGTCACACTATTAGGTGGATGAAGGGTTAGGGTGAAGGAAATGGGAAAGGCCTTGTGGGGAGCTGAAAAGACAGGGTAATGGTGGGCATGGTTCAGTGGTGATTAATTTTATAAAACACAATGCTTGGGAATGCTTGCATGAAACACAATGCGAATGAAAACAAACGTGAAACACATTATATATGAATTTTGTATGCAAAAGAAAACACAATTTAAAAACATTAAAACTTCTCAAAAATTATAAAACGATTAACAACTCTGGAAAACAGTGTGGCATTTCCTCAAAAAGTTGAACTCTAAATGACCCAGTTATTCCACCACTAGAAATATACTCCAAGGAAATGAGAACTGAGACATAAAATGAGATTTCTACACCAATGTTCATACCAACAATATTTACCATCATAAGAACATAGAAACAGCCAAAATGCCCAAGCATAGCTGAATGAATTGAGAAATTGTGGTACGTTTACACAAAAGAATACTAGGAACAAAGATTTTAAAGAATACTATGTGACTGACATCATGTCTTGACCAACTACCAGGGAACTTTTCTTCTACATCTGTGTAAACCAAGAAGCAGATGTTAGGAAGAATAGCTACTAATGAGATACAGCTGTGAGACAGACAGGTGGAGTTGCAGTAATAGAAGTCAAAAGGAACTGTCAGAACATGCTGGGGAGCTGCTTGTTGATGCCAAGAGCATGTCCAGGAACTGCTTGCTGATGCCACACGTGTGCCAGGGAGCTGCTTGCTGACACCACGCAGATGCTGGGACCCTTGTTGACTCTAAGCTCACTCCCAGAAACTTCTTGCTGCTCCCTCAGACGTGCAGGGAGCTGCCGATGCATGTGTTGGAGAGCAATGTGCCAGGGCAAGCAGGAAAGCTGGGATGTGAGTGAGTGTGAGCCCAGAACTCCAGTCGAGTCATCATTAGCTTGCACCTGGAACTCCAGTCCTAACGCTACCAGCCTGCTCTCAGAATGCCTCTTCCAACACAAACCGGGAGTGATGCTGAAACTTGAGGGAGTTATTGTGTGTGTGTGTGTGTGTGTGTGTGTGTGTGTAGGTCACTGCTGTGGCTGGATTACGAGGGAGGAACCCCTTAAGCTCAATCAGAAGGAAGTGAGACAGCTGGAGATCATTCTTGAAGGGAAACCAAGGCTTCCTGGTTTTCCAATCAGGTCTCTGTGCTCAGCCTTATGTCTCCTCACATCAAATCCATCAACTGTTTTTAGCCCAGAGCACCTTGAGCTGGAGCAGTTGTCTGCCAGAGCACCTTGAGCTGGAGCAGTTGTCTGACAGAGGAGACTGCTTCCACAAGCCTTTTCTCTATTGAACTGAGAGAAACCCAGGCAGGGTAGCTGCCCCACCCTTTTCTGGAGTGGTGACTTCAGATCAAGAACCTGCTATCACCTCAGACATGAAAAACTCTACCACATCAATGTCAAGTAGCAAGCCGGCTACCTCATGCCCTACACAAACTCAAAGCAAGATGTCACTTAAAAAAAAAAAAAGGGACACAGTATCAATGGATTTCCTGAAGCCAGAAAAGTCTGATGGAACTTTCTGACACAGAATTTTAAAGAAAAACGACTGAATATTTTCAATGGGTGAAAGACAAACTTGAAGAATTAAAGGACACCACAAGCAAAAACAAGGAGGTGCTTAAAAAAAAATCCCAAACAATTCAGATAAAACAAACAAGGCATTGGAGGCTCTAGAAAAACAAGAAATCACAATCCAAAATATGAGAAACAATGTTTTTGATGCTGTCAACATGATGAAGTGTCACATGAACAGGGTTGAAGATATGGAACACAGAACCAGTGGAATAAAGATAGAATTGTCACCACTGATCTGCTAGAACAAAAAGCAGAATAGAAAAGGAAGGAAAAAGAAGAAAACCTAAGAATAATGTGGATACCATCAAGAAAAATAATATGCTCATAATCAGAATCCCAGAAAAAGAAGAAGCAACTAGTGCTTGCTTCGGCAGCACATATACTAAAATTGGAACGATACAGATAAGATTAGCATGGCACCTGGGCAAGGATGACATGCAAATTCGTGAAGCGTTCCGTATTTTTTTTTAAAAAAGAAGAAACAACTAAAGGCACCAAAAAAGTTGTACAAGAATTACCAGAAGAAAATTTCCCAGGCATAATGAGGAATGAGAGAAAATATATGAAAGAAGCTGAGAGAACAATATAGAATAGACTCAAAAAGAAAAACACCAAGATACATCATAGTCAAATTTGCCAGAACCAAAGATAAGGAGAGATTCTGAAAGCGGTGCGGGAGAAACAAAGAGTAACCTATTAGGAAGAACAAGTAAGATTAAATGCCCATTTCTCACTAGAAACGATGTGGGCAAGAAGACAATGGAACAGCATATATCAAATATTAAAAGAACACAACTGTCAACCAAGTACACTATACCCAGAAAACTGTCCATCAAATACGAAGTAAAAATCAAGATATTCCCAGAAAAATAGAACCTAAGGAAGTTCGTAAAAACAAGACCAGCATTGCAGGAAACACTGAGAGATGTCCTTCTTACAGAGGTGCTACAGAAAGCAGGATGGACCAAAGGATTGAGCAAAAACACCAAAAAGAACTCAACAAAATGATAGCAATGAATCTTTGCCTCTCAATAATCACAAATGGTTTAAATTGGATAAGACACAAAATTCACTAATATGCTGTCTGTAAGAGAAATACCTGGAAAATGAAGATAAAAAAAGACTAAAAATAAAAGGGTGGGAAAAATATACCAAGCAAATGGCAACCACAAAAAAAGGAGTGGCGATATTAATTTCTGATAAAATATATTTAAATGCAAAAACCATCATAAAGGACAAGGAGGGTCACTACATAATTATTAAAGGATCAATAGAACATAAATATATAACAATAATAAATATCTATGCACCAAATGAAGGACCTGGAAAATATATAAAATGAACATTAACAAAACTGAAAAAGGAAATAGACAATGCACCACTCTTCAGACTTCAATACACCACTCTCAAGAAAAGATAGAATAGTTGTTGGAGACTTCAATATACCACTCTCAAGAAAAGACAGACTTTCCAGAAAGAAACTCAACAAAGATGTTGAAGAATTGTAGTTGTTGTTGTTATGTGCCATCGAGTCGTTTGCAACTCATAGCACTCTCTATGTACAACAGCCCTAAACCCTGCTCTATCTTGTGCCAATCACATTGCCTCTGACACACCTATCT
Organism: Elephantulus edwardii; assembly: GCF_000299155.1. Taxonomy (NCBI): domain Eukaryota; kingdom Metazoa; phylum Chordata; class Mammalia; order Macroscelidea; family Macroscelididae; genus Elephantulus; species Elephantulus edwardii. The sequence continues at coordinate 181,367 of NW_006399984.1, forward strand.
CGATTATCCCAGTCACTGAATCAATCCACCTCATAGAGGGTCTTCCCCTCCTGCGCTGTCCCTCTACTCTACCCAGCATGATGTCCCTCTCCAAAGACCTGTCTCTCCTTGCAACATGTCCAAAGTATGTCAGACGAAGCCCCAGAATCTTTGCCTCCAAGGAGTAGCCTGGTTTAACCCTCTCTAGGATTAATCTGTTTGTTTTCTTGGCAGTCCATGGTACATTCAATACTCTTCTCCAACACCACAGCTTAAAGGCATCAATTCTCCTTCTGTCCTCCCTAGTCATTGCCCAGCTCTCTGATGCATAACAAGTGATTGCAAAGACCATGGCCTGTATCAGGTGCACCTTAGTCTCCAAAGAGACACCGTTGCTCTTGAGCACTTTAGAGAGGTCCCTAACAGCAGACTTTTCCATCGCAATATGTTTTTTGATTTCCTGGCTGCTGGTGCCAAGAGTGTTGACTGTGGAGCCAAGCAAACAGAAGTTGTGAACAATCTCAATCTCTTCGCCATCCATCCTGATGCTACCAATTGGTCCATCTGATGGATTTGAACCATGTACCTCTGGGATTGCAGTACACCTTCTTGCCCACTAGTCCCCTTTGATCTTATATTGTTGAAGAATTAAGCCACAAAATAAACCAACTCACTCTCATAGATATTTATAAGCTAATGAACAACAACAACAAAAAGGCACAGTATACCTTCTTCTCCAATGTGCATGTAACGTTCTCCAGAATAGACCACAATTTATGACACAAGGCAATCATCAATAAATTCAAAAGAACCTTCAGATTAACTAATGCTATGAATTAATGGCTTCCCAGAATAAGACACAGGTGATAGATACACAAGGGTACATGATCATCCATGGCTAATGATTCTCATTCTCCCAGACAAACACCTTTTTAAATTCTGTGACTACAAAGGCTTGATGTGAAACAACAACAAAAAAGCAGTCCAGCAGAACAGGGCATTGACTAACCCATACTGTGGATTATGTAGAACTTCTAAAAGGAGGAGTCACTATTTCCTTGAAATATCAATTATATAGCCAGAGATGAGAATAAAAATAAAAATTAAGACTCATAATCTTAGAAGAATCTGAGAATCAACAATGTTAGTTCAGAGACTAAGGTGCACCTGATCCAGGCCAAGATCTTCTCTATTACTTGCTTTGCATCAGAGAGCTGAACAATGACTAAGGATGAAAGAATAGAATTGATGTCTCTGAGTTGTGGTGCTAGAGAAGAGTATTAAACATACCATGGACATCCAAGAAAACAAATATGTCTGTCTTGGAGAGGATGAAACCAAGTTTCTCCTTACAGGCTACAGTGTGGAAGTTTCTTCTCACATACTTCAGGCATGTGGCCAAAAAGAACATCATGCTCAGAAAGGTGAAAGTACAGAGGAGGAGAGGAAGACCTCAGATGAAATGGTTTGATACAGTAACTGAAGCAATGGGGGTAGGTGTGTCAGAATCAATGAGACTGGCTCAGGACAGGACAGACTTCAGAGCTGTTGTACATAGGGATGTTATGAATTGGTGGTGACTTGATGGCACACAACAACAAAAAGATTCACAAAACAGTCAGGTTAACAAGAAGGTAATTCTACTAAGATGTCTTTGTTTCTGGATTGGTGTGAGATCAGAGGTGGCAACGTAAGCAGTTTGTATGCAGGAAGGTCTCAAGCCAGCCCCTCCTCAAATCTTTTAATTTGTTGACTGCTACTAACATAGATGTTGACTGTGGATTCAAGTAAAATTTAATTTTTTACTTCAATCTTTCTTTATTTTCATAATGTGTCTAATGGTCCAATTGTGAGACTTTTTTGTTTCCTTTATGTTGAGTTGTGATCCATAATTGTTGTTGTTATGTGCCATTGAGTTGTGTGTGATTCATAGTGACCCTATGTACAGCAGCTCTGAACCCTGCCCTGCCCTAAGCCACTCTCACTAATTCCAACACACCAACCCCCTTTGCCCTGGTTGCTATATTAATCCATATCATCTGGGGTCTTTCTCTCCTACGCTGCCCATCCACCCTTCCAAGCAGGATATCCTTTTCGAAGGACTGGTCTCTCCTGGCCATATGCTGATATGAGACAGAGCTTCAAAATCTTAGCCTCCAAGGAGTCACTTGGTTTCATCCTCTCTCCACTACAGATCTTTTTGTTTTCTTGGTGGTCCATGGTATGTTCAAGACTCTTCTCCCGCACCACAATTCTAAGGTATTGATTCTTCTTCTGTCATCCTTAGTCATTGTCCAGCCGTGTGGAAGCAAGCATAGCAAGTAACTGCCAAGACCATGGCCTGGATTAGGTGCACGTTAGTCACTAGACTGACATTATTGCTTTTTAGCAGTCTGGAGAGGTCTCTGACAGCAGATAAGTGCAATTCACCTTTTGATTTTCTGACTGCTACTGTTAAGAGTGCCGATCCATACTTAGGACTACATTTTTGTAATCTTGTTCAGTAAACTATTCAAGTGCTCTTTACTTCAGCAATCCAGATCTAACAAAGTGGGAAATTTATATATTGCAGGTTATTCATGAACCTTGTTCTAAATCTGATGACACATTTTTCTTCATACAATTCATCTATCTGAATTATTTGTTCAGTATACAGATTGAAAAGTCATGGTGAAAAGGTATACCATGAACTCATACCATTTTCCAATTTTGGACCATGCATATTGCTTTTTTCTGTTTCAATAATACTTCTTTGCTTATGTGGAAGTCTTTCATTAGCACAAGGAAACATTCTGAAACTCCCATTCATCTTAATGTTATCGCTAATTTTTTTTGTAATATTCACAGGCAAAAACATTTGTATAGTCAATAAAACACAAGTAATCATCTTCATTTGTGTTTTATTTACTTTTTTTAAAAAAAGTGATCCAACAGAGTGGAAATTAGTGATCAATATCAATAATACATGAAAATCTTAAGAAAATTATTAGAAAATGGCTAGAATGGTAGATCAACAGCAAACTGCTATAAGTTCAAGCTAGATTCAGAAGAAATGTTACTGCTTATGTTAGATGAATTTTGGCTTAAAGAATAAACAAACTGTCTTGAAAAAAGAACAACTAAGGTGATCATTAGAGGCACATCATATTTTCACATTCGCAGGTGAAAATCACCATTGGACTCCCAGTGAGCCCTTTTGCACTCTCAGTCCTGCACAGAGACAAGAAAGGTGAGGAGGACCTTTTTGGACCTGGACTTCACCAGCAGCTTGCTGGTTTAGAAGTGTCCAGATCCATCGACCACAGCCATAGGTGAGAATCACCACTGGACTCCCACTGAGCCCTTTGGCACACTCAACCCTGAATAGAACCAGGAGAGTTGGGGAAGATCCTTTTGGACTTGTTCAGCAGTGGGCCGACAGGGCAAAGAGGAGAGTATCACCAGCATTCAGGATCCTGCCAAGACATTGTTTCTTCCTGAGACATCTTCCTGTTCTGTCAGCCATGCACATTAATTAGAAGCTCTCCAACAATTAGTAGCTACAGAAATACAGTCCTCAAGCAGAAGGTCCGAGACAAAATTCTTTCTCCTGAATTTTCAGAGTGCTGAAGGGAGTTACAACTGGCCCCTAGTCACGGATAATATTGCCACAGGACTTGAAAGGAAAGCTATAGGCTGGGTTGTCCTCCCACTTTCTGCTAGTATATTGAGCTTCTCAAGTGAAACAAGTATCCTCTTAAGTCCAGGGATCAAAGAGAAATTCAGGCAGGGTAAGCTTCCCCTCCCTCCTCTGGAGCAGTGAGCTCTTGAGTCAATATCATCAGAACAAAGTCCCATTAGGGCCTCAGGTAGGACAAAATTTACCACAGTAATGACACGTAAGTAAGTAGCAGGCTACCTCACAACCTACACAAAACCAAAGCAAGATGTCACCCCAGAAAAGTGATTAAAACAGAGAATCTAAAGGTTTCCAGAAGCCAGAAATTCTGATAATGGAACTCTCTGACACAGTATTCAAAGGACCAGTGACTTAATATATTCAACTGGTGAAAGATAAACTCAAAGAATTACAGGATTTTATAAGTAAAAGCCAAATGGAGTCTATAAAACATTCAAAGACAATACAGGTGAAACAACTGAGTCACTAGAAACTCTGGAAAACAAGAAACTTCAATCCATAATATGAGGACCAGTGTCTCAGATGCTGTCAACGTATTAGAGGGACATATACACAGGGATGAAGAGATGGAACACAGAACTAGCAAAATAGGAGATAGAGTTCCCAGCATTGATTTGCTAGAACAAAAAGCAGAATCAAACATGACGGAAAAAGAAGAAAACCTAAGAATAATGTAGGAGACCATCAAGAGGAATAACATATGCATAATTGTAATCCCAGAACAGGAACACACACACACACACACACACGGCCTCGAGAGAGTTGTGGAAGAGTTATAGAAGAAAATGTTCCTGGCATAATTAAAAATGAGAGGAGATATATACAAGAAGCTGCCAAACCCCATGTAGAATAGATCACAAAAGAAAAACACCAAAGTGTAGCATAGTAAAATTAAACAACAACAACAACAACAAACAAACAAAACCAAAACACAAAACTAAAGATAAGGAGAGATTTACAAAAGCAACTAGAGAAAAACTAAGAGTAACCTATAAGGTCTGTTCCACAGTCAGCTCCTGGCCTAGTTTTCACAGCTGATATTGAGCTTCTCCAGCGGTCCTTTCCACAGATGTAATCGATCTGATTCCTATGCAT
>NW_006399984.1:189144-190710 GCF_000299155.1 Elephantulus edwardii
ATAATTTTACCTCCTCTTTGCCAATTTGGATACCTCTTATTTCCTTCTCTTGTCTTATTGCTCTCGCTAAGACTTCCAATACAATATTGAATAAGAAAGGTGACAGTGGGCATCGTTGCCTAGTTCCTGTTCTTAAAGGGAATGCGTTTAACCTCTCTCCGTTGAGAACGATGTTGGCTCTTGGGTTTTCATAAATACTTTTCACTATGTTGAAGAAATTCCCCTCTAATCCTATTTTGTTGAGTGTTTTTATCAGGAAAGAGTGTTGGAATTTGTCAACGGCCTTTTCTGCATCAATTGATAGGATCATGTGGTTCTTTTCCTTTGCTTTGTTAATATGATGAATTACATTGCTTGTTTTCCTTATGTTGAACCACCTTTGCCTACCTGTTATAAAGTCCTCTTAATTATGATGGATTATTTCTTTGATGTATCGCTCAATTCTGTTGGCCAGGATTTTATTCAGTATTTTTGCATCTATGTTCGTAAGAGATACTGGCCTATAGTATTCTATTTTGGTGGTGTCCTTTCCTGTCTTTGGTATCAAGGATATGTTTGCTTCATAGAATGAATCTGGGAGAATTCTATCTTTCTCTATTTCCTGAACTAGTTTATGTAGAATTGGTGACAATTACTCTTTGAATGTTTGATAAAATTCACTAGTAAAACCATCTGGTCCAGGGCTTTTTTTGGTCGGAAGTTGCTGTATTAACTTTTTAATTTCTTCTTTTGTAATGGGTCTGTTCAGATGTTCAATTTCAGTTTCTGTTAGTTTAGGTAGGATGTGCATTTCTAGGTATTTGTCCATTGCCTCTAGGTTTTCATATTTGTTTGCATATAATTTTTCATAATACTCTAATGTTAGCTTATTTTATTTTCCTTTTTTCTGTTGTGATGCTGCCTGACTCATCTCTTATTTGCATTATTTGTGTTTTTACTTTCTTTTCCTTTGTGAGTTTTGGTAATGGTTTGTCGAATTTATTGACCTTTTCAAAGAACCAACTCCTAGTTTTGTTGATAGTTTCGATTGTTTTTCAGTTTTCTATTTCATTTATTTCAGTTCTAATTTTTATAATTTCGGGTTTTTTATAGGGTGTCGGGTTTTCTTGCTGCTCTTTTTCAATTTGCTGAAGATGTTGAGTTAGAGAATCAATGGTTACTTTTTATTGCCTTTTGATGTGTTTGTTTATTGCTATAAATTGACCTCTAATTACTGCTTTGCTTGTTTCCCAGAAGTTTTGTAAGTGGTGTTTTCAATGACGTTTGTTTCAAGAAACTTTTTAATTTCATTTTTTATTTCTTCTAGTACCCAGTCGTGTTCAAGCAAGGAGTTGTTCAGCTTCCAAATTCATGGGTTTTTTTCTCCTTTATCATCCTATTATTAATTTCTAATTTTGTAGCATTATGGTCTGAAAAGATGCTTTGTATTATTTCTTTGATTTTGAATTTATTGATGCTAGCCTTGTGTCCCAGAATGTGATCTATTCTGGAGAATGTTCCATGTACATTGGAGAAGAAGGTATACTGTGTTTTTTGGGGGGTGCATTAGCCTGTAAATATCTATGA
>NW_006399984.1:192056-213501 GCF_000299155.1 Elephantulus edwardii
TATCCTGTAATTCTTCAAGTTTGACTTTCATCCATTGAAAATATTCAATCATTGTTCTTTTAAATTCTGTGTCAGCAAGTTCCATCAGACTTTCTGCCTTCAGGAAATCCATTGATACTGTGTCACCCTTTGGGGGTGATATCTTGCTTTGTGCTTGTGAATTGTGTGGTACAGCTTGCTTTCTTCGAGACATTGATATGTTCTCGATGAAGATAATGCTCTAGAGATCAGTTGGGTAGCTATCCCACTTGTGCTTTCCTCTGAACGTCTGACTCCAAGGAAATGCCAGTTCAGAACCTGTGAGAGCAGCCTCTGGTAGGTAGGATAAGTCAAGGTGCTCTGGATTAAAGGCAGATTGATTAACCAGATGTGTAGACACAGGTGTGGAGCCAAATAGGGAAAGGTATGCATGTGGTTGTGGCAATCACAAGGGCAGGTCAACCACTTGGGGGACCTCACTCAGGCCTCAGTTGTCTGGGTGTGCTTACAACTGGGGGTCCCTATTCAAATTCCAGCTGTCTGTCTCCCATCCAGTGGTTTTCATTCACTGATCCCTGTCCAGTGGTGCTCACACAGTTGCCCTTGCACCATGGCCCCTGTCCAGGAAGGCTCCTGGGTAAAGGGGACTCAACAAGACAAAGTCAAATTTCCACCAACCCACTCGCCTCTGGCTGGACTGCAGTGTCCACAAAAGTTCCACCAAATTATCACTGGCCCGCTCTTACCTGGGCAGTTGGCGTGCCCTGAGAGAGCTCAGCCAAATTCCCACCAGTGGCCTCAACCTTGGGAACTCTCCCAGACAATCGGCATTGCCCAAGAAAACCCAATTAGGATCCTACCAGCCTTTCTCATGGAAGATCAGTCCCACATTAGCTTGATTGGTGGCTTCAGATGATGGCTGTCTCCATGGTGTGCCTTTGTGTGCTGACTCAGAATCGTATTGTCCATGGGTGTTGTGTTGCGTGAAGGAGTCTCTAGTGGCCCTGGAGCACTGCCAGAGGGTGCAGGGTTGAGGCGAGGCCATCAGGGTGTGCCAAAAGTGTGGGGGCACGGCATGGTGGTGGGGTGGTGTCCCTGGACAAGGTGCTGTGGCAGGGATGGGGGGTGCAGGGCTTGGGCAGTGCTGGGAGTTAGGGGTTGCAGTCTGTTCCCAGATATTAATCTGCCAAGTCACCAGTCCTCAGCAAATAAGACTTACTGCGCATTGCCCTGCTTGTGTGCCGCGTTGCCCTGCTTGTGCGTGCCCACTCAGCATTTCTTAAGCTGAAGAAATTAAAAAACAAATTCAAGACAGAAGTGGCAATATTTAAGGATGCTTTGTGAAAAATGTTAATGATCCAAGAAGCATTAAAAGAAGATGGAAGGAGTATACAGACACTGTATCAGAAGGAATTGGCTGACACAGAAGAATTTCATGAAACAACGTGTGAGCAAGAGCCCTGCCATGATGAAGGAGATAGTTCAAGCTACTCTGAAAGAATTGGAAAAAAACAAGGCTCCAGGAGCTGACGGCATATCAATAGACATATTTCAACAAACAGATACTGCCCTGGATGTGCTCACTAATTTGCGCCATGAAATCTGGAAGACAGCAACCTGGCCAACTGAGATCAATGTTTGTTCCCATTTCAAAGAAGGGTGACCTGATATAGTGTAGAAATTATTGAACAATATCATGAATATCACACGCAAGCACGATTCTGCTGAAAATTTTAAAAAAAATGACAGAAGCAACACATCAACAGAGAACTGCCAGATGTGCAGGCTGGGTTTAGGAGAAGCCATGGTACTAATGATGTTATAGCTAATGTGGATCTTGGCACAAAGCAGAGAGTACCAGAGAAATGACTATCTGTGTTTCGTTGACTATGCAAAGGCTTTTGACTGTGTGGATCACAATAAACTATGGTTGACTCTGAGAAGAATGGGAATCCCAGAACATTTGATTGAAACAGATTGTGCTTATGTGAAACCTATACTTGAACCAAGAGGCAGCTGTCAGAACAAAACAAGGAGACACAGTGTGGTTCAAAATCAGGAGGAATGACTGTCAGGAATGTATTCTGTCTCTATACTTCTGCAATCTATATGTAGAACAGTTTATTTAGGATGCTGGGCTGTACGAGGAGGAATGTGGCATCAGTATTGGCATCAACAATTTGTGTTATGCAGATGACACAACCCTGCAGCCTTCAAATATGGATTGAAGCTCAACATCAAGAAAACAAAAATTCTCACCACTGGGCAAACTGGAAGCATGGTTATGGAGGGTGAAGAGACTGAGATTGTTAACAGTTTTAGTTTGGTTGCTTGGTTCCACAATTCAACAGTCTTGATACCAGTAGCCAGGAAATGAAGAGACAAATCACATTGGGAAAGTGGAACCTCTGTTGGGGACCTCTCCAGAGTACTGAAGAGTAATGACATCAAGCTTGAGACTAGAATGCACCTGATCCGGGTCATAGTTTTCACAATTGTATGCTATGAATCAGAGAATTGGACAGTGACTAGGGTTGATAGAAAGAGAATTGATGCCTTTGATCTATCGTGCTACAGAAGAATGTTGAATATACCATGGACTGCTAGGAGAACAAACATGTTCTCACTAAAGAGGATGAATCCTGGCTGCTCCTTGGAGGCAAGGATTCTGAAGCTTCTTCTGTTATACTTTGGGCATGTTGCAAGGATGGACCTTGGAGAGGGACATAATGTTTGGGAGGGTGGAGGGACAGTGCAAGAGAGGAAGACCCTCGATGAGATGGAGTAATTGGAGTAATAGGAGTAGGTATGTTGGAGATTGTCAGTTTGGCAAAGGATAGAGCAGGGTTTAGGGCTCTTGTACATAGGGTTGCTATGAGTTGCATGTGACTAGACAACATAACAACAAAAACAATATTAACTATCTGCCCCTTTTAAAATATTTCCCCATTTCACTCATATATACACATCATATAAACCACCCCCCACTCTCAGGTAGCTTCTTGTCTTTTATTCATTTTCCATTTTAGGTAGAGAATGAAGGATGTGGTTTCTTACTTCTTGTTCGCGTGATTTTACCTAATACTTTGTACAAGTGAAGTGCATATCACAAGGTTCAGAAGATTATTGACTATATATCATTTTAAGGGAAGGTGGGAGTGGTTGTTGTTAGGTTTCACTGAGTCAACTATGACTCTATGAACAATGAATATGAACCTTGCTCTATGCTGTACCATCCTTACAATTTCTGACATACTTGAGCCCACTGTTATAGTCACTGTGTCAATCCATCTTGTTGAGGGTCTTCCTTCTTTTTGTTGACCCTCTACCTTTCCAAACATGATATCCTATCCAAAGACTGGCCTCTTTTAACAACACGCCCAAAATACAGAAGATGAAACTTCCATATCCTTTGTTACAAGGAGTAATTTGGCTGCAATTTTTTCAAGACCTATTTGTTTGTCCTTTTACTCTCTCTAACACCAAAATTCAAAGAAATAGATTCTTCTAGAAGTCATTTTTATTCATTGTCCAACCTTCAGATGCATAACAAATAACTGAAAAGACCATGGCTTGGATCCAGTATACTTTAGTCTTTAATCTGACGTAATTGTTTCTCAACACCTTATATATTTCTTTTACAGCAGATTTACCCAATGTAGAATTCTTTTGACTTCTTGTCTACTCGCCTTTGGGTGTGAGTTGATTTTATTTGGCCTCCGATTTAAAAATGTGATTGGTCACCAGTATGGGGCTGGAATCCTGACTGGAAGTCATCTGGAGTAGCCAAATTCTACAGAGGTTGTTATCTGGTTCTGGTGAGGCTTAGGGTGGAATGTTTATTTACCATTGGGTGTGAGTTGATTTTATTCAGCCTCCTATTTAAAAAGGCATTTGGTCACCAGTATGGGGCTGAAATCCAGATTGGAAGTCAAACTGCTGTGATTGGGAAGGTTCAGGTGGGATAGATATACAGGTAGGAGAGACTCAAGATAAAATTTTGGTTCCCATGAATTTGATTTAATTTTCCTTAGCTTCATTTTGAATTTGCATATGAGTAGTTTGTGGTCTGTTCCACAATCAGCACCTGGCCTAGTTTTCACAGCCGATATTGAGGTTTTCTAGTGATTCTTTCCACAGACATTATCAATCTGATTCCTATGTATACCATCAGGTGAAACCCATGTTTATAGCTTGTGTTTATGTTTCATATAAAAAGTATTTGCTATTAATAAATCACTGATTGTGAAAAATTCTATCATTCTGTCTTCAGTTTCATATCTGTCACCAAGTCCATGTTTTCAAATTTAGTATGCTTGGCTCCACAATTAGCACTCTTGATACCAGCAGCCAGGAAATTAAAAGATGAATTGCATTGGGAAAGTCTGCTGTCAGACACCTCTCTAAAGTACTGAAGAGCAACAATGTCAGTATGGAGACTAAGGTACATCTGATCCAGGCCATAGTCTTTGAAATTATTTGCTATGCATCAGAAAGCTGGACAATGACTAGGGATGATAGAAGGAGAATTGATTCCTTTAAGCTGTGGTGCTGGAGAAGAGTATTGAATATACCACGGACTGCTAACAGAGCAAACAGGTTCATCCTAGAAAGGGGAGACCAGGATGTTCCATGGAGGCAAGTATTCTGAAGCTTTGTCTGACATACTTTGGACATGCTGCAAGGAAGTAAAGGATGTCATGCTTGGGAGGTGAGGAACAGCACAAGAGAGGAAGACCCTCAATGAGATGGTTTGATTCAGTGACGAGGATAATGGGAGTAGGTGTGTCAGAGACAATAAAATTGGTACAGGTTAGAACAGGATTCAGGGTTATTGTACATAGAGTAACTATGAGTTGTGGGTGACTCAATGACAAATAACAACACTTCAAACATTATTTCCTTCCTTATCCTTTTCATAGTTTTTACCCTGAAATCTATTTTATCAGAGATTAATATTTCTATTAATATCTTTTTTTCTGGTTTCCATTTGCTGTGTATTTTTTCTAGCCCTTTTTTTTTAAATGTAGATCCCCTCCTCCTCAACTTTCCTATGTTGACATTGTTTCATATATTTTGTTTTATAAAATTAATCACTATTAGACTGTGTCCACCATTACCCAGTAATTTTCAGGTCCCTACTGGATCTTTCCAATTTCCTTTACTTCCTTCCTCCACCCACCAAATTGTGCAATCCTTTAATTTAACTCCTACTCAATAATCACTCTGCTGCTCCCACCGTTTTCCCCTTTGGATCTCCATACACATTTTACTAGTTATCCTTCTATTTTCACAATAATCGACTTATGTGGTTTGGTATTTTATAAAAAATCTGAACATGGAAACACCACATGACTCAGCTAGTCTATTACTAGGAATACATGCCAAGGAAATGAGAATTAACAATGAAATGGAGATTGTACATCAATGTTCACAGCTGTGTTATTCATCATTGCAAGAACATGTAAGCACCCAAATGTCCAATCACAACTAAATGGATTGAGAAATTGATGAGGGAATACTACACAGCACTTAGAATCAAAGATTAGGGGAAAAAACCCAATATAACTTGGGAGCGTCTGGAGAGCTTTATGCTGAGTGAACGGATTCAGTCTCTTAAGAACAAATATTGCCCTTTTAATTTTAGTGTGTTTTATTCTTCACTTTCCTAGTGTGTCTCTTTTAGATAGTATATTGATGGGTTTTGATTTTTTTTATCCAATCAGCTCCACTTTTTATTTTCAGTAGAGCATTTAAGTATTCACCTTCAGTGTAATTATTGAGAGAAAATGTTCTATTGCTATCATTTTGTTGAGTTCCATTTTGTTGCTCATTACTTTGATCCTGTGTTGTCTCTGTAAGACGAACTTCTTTCAGTATTTCCTGCAAAATTGGTCTTGCTTTTACAAATTCCCTCAGTTTCTAATTTCTGAGAATGTCTTCATCTCTCATTCATATTTGATGGACAGTTTTGCTGAGTACAGTTGTTTGCTTGGTCGACAGTTGTGTTGAGTATCTGACATAAGTCATTCAGGGGTCTTATTGCTTGCATGGTTTCTGCTGAGAAATTGGGACTAAATCTCATTTGCTCTCCTTTATAAGTTTCACCTTAGCTTATCTTTTGATCTCTTATGTACGATTGCTCTGAGGATGTTGTTGTTTCTCTTGTTATTGCTCACCTTATGAACCTAACTATTGTTTGAATGAAAATGGAGCCAGGGAAATGAAATCAGTTGCAGGCCTGAAGAGTGACTAAAACCTATAGTCTTCTTTATCAGACCAGTAAAGTAGGTCTTGTTACGATTTTTCTTTTTGTTCTATCTTCTACTCCTACTCAATCCCAGACCCTAAAATACAAACTCAGTTGACTTGAAGCTGATTCATAGCTGACACTCCAGTGTATTTTCTGAGGGTCTAAATCATATTAAAGAAGATTGTTCATTTTTTTCCCATGACACCTCCAAAAAGACACTCTCTTTGGGTTAACAGTGTAGCTCCCTAGGAATGAGGCCTTCACAGTAATGAAAAAGAAGAGTCCATATCCTCAACAAGATGATTGACAGTGATTGCAACAATGATCTTGAGAGTGGTGGAGATTGTGATAATTCACTGAATAGGGAAAGGTTTTAATCTGTTGTTTACAGGGTGTCTATGTGTCATAGTCTACCTAACAACAATAGCAATTACCTAAGACCTTCTATTTTTATTTCCTTAAAATGCTTGGCAGTGGCAGCTGGGCACGATCTAGTTCTTCTGGTCTCAGGAATCAGGAGGCTGAACTTCACATGTTTTATTTTATTATTATTATTATTTGTTTCTACTTATCTTTGGATTTCTTCACTTTTCTTTACCTCTGACAGAGGCAACAGTTGTAACCACTAGCTTATGAGGCTCAAGGCACTACATCCCACAGAAAACTGTCTCTGTAAATAATGTTTTGCTGATTGAGTATAATATCTGAAAATTCTGCTTCTAAGCCCTCAAACTCAATGTCTGGTTATGACAAGGAAGTTTTCATAACTTTTCTATTTATTATTCTAGTATTTGCATGTATATATTTAAAAAACATAAATATGCACCTAGACTGTACTGTCAAACTTACATATAGTCATGAATATAACCTCATTCGTCTACATCTACCTTTCCAGCTTGCCTCTCTCTAGTGCCTCTCTACCTAGTGTATGCAATTGTAGATTATAGTTTGCTGTTACTGATATTGCATTATTATGTGTTGGTGATGTTTAGAGTCACTAAATTTGATTTTATGCAGTACAGATAAAAACTGTACTCAATACCCGCTAGAGAGTGAGCTGTGGGTTGGCTCTGTGTTGATGCTAAAAAACAATAACAATGCCATCCTCAATTCTCCACTGTGTTTAAGTCCACAGTTCAATTCATTGGGTCAATCCATATCATCGAGGGACTTTTTGTTTTTGGTTGACCTCTACTTTACCAATCTGCTATCTTTTCTTTCCATTTTATAAAATTATTTGAGAGAGATTTTACAAATCATGCTTTTTTCTTTTTTCAATCATTTATAAATACTTTGCTTTATATTATTTACAATTGATTAATGCAATTAGTTTCTTACAATATTATATATTGCATATTGCCTTTTGCTTCACTTATTTATTTTCACTCTCTTTTCCTTTTTTCTCTCTAGAACTCTCTGGCAACTCTCTAGAACTGATTGTATCTGGGCATAGAGTCTTGTTTGTGGACAGAATTCTGTTTGCCCTTAGATTTTCATATTGTTGTTATTGTGTGACCTTGAGTTAGAGGTGACTCACAGCTAACTTTCGAGTAGGCTTTCTGAGGCAGTAAATTGCATGAGAGTAGATTGTCTATCCTCCTCCCATGGAGCAGTTGGTGAATTCAAACCTTGTGCCTTTAGAATGGTAGTAGTTTCTTATCATTAGGCCACCAAAGCTCCTTTGGCAAGATTTTATTATTTGTGGTCCTAAAACAAAATTATAATTTTGTAACTGAATTATCATTAATTATCACAAAATTATCATTAATTATCACAAAATTATCAGTTTTGGCTGTCATTAAGCATAATTCATCTATTTTATACACTATATAGCATTGAGCTAAATTCTTAATTACTTTTAAGTAATGTGAAAGTACCAGATTTTTTTATCCATCCATCCATCCATTGATGGATACTTGGATTATTTCCATTTCCAAGTCTTTGCTGTTATAAAAAATTCTTCAATAAGCATGGGTGTGTATATGTCAGTTTGCGTTTCAGCTCTTATTTCTTTGAAATTTATACCTAATATAGTGGGATTACTGGATGAAATGATATCTCTATTCCCAACTTCTAAAGGCATACCAAAATATTTGAGATTTTAGCATTTAAATACCCTTTGCCAACAGTACAAGTCAAAGACATCAATATTTTTCATTGTTTTGTATTCATTATCTTTCAAATACATATGAAGCAAATGAAAATACCAAGGGATAGATCTGGTGGACCTTGGTGTTTAAAACTGATGTTCTTTCACTTTAATGCTTTAAATAGGCTCTTGACAGCAGTTTTGTTCAATGTATTATGTTCTCTGAAACCCTGACTGTTGTTTCCATAGCTGTTGACATTGGACCAAGTAATAATGAGTCCTTGGCAATTTCAGACTTTTCTTTAATTTCATGACATTGCTTTTTTGTGAGGAATTTTCCCCCTTGATGTTGATATATAATACATACTGAGGCTATAGATTATTTAAGAAAATAGAAATCATTTAGTAAAGGTTTAAAATACTCTTTACTTTCAGCAAGCATGGATGAATTATTAATGGATGCATTAGTGAAATGCAAATTGATAATGAGATATCCACACTGATGCCACATTATTCTTCAGAATATTTGCTTGGCATGTAGATAGAATAGGTATGGTAAAAGAATGTATTTTTTCTTTTATTTTGTTAGTTTTAATGAACATTTACAGAGATTTTGGATTTTCATTCATTCATTGTTACACTTTTTTCTTTATCCCCCCTCTCCCAGTTTGCTCCTGTCTTTGAAAAGCAAAAGATAAACTTCTTCATTGGTATACACATTTGACTTTTCTTAATTTTGAAACATGCAGTATCTTGTGTTCTGTTTGAAGGACTGAGTTTTAGTTCATTTACAGTTCCACATGAGGACAATTTAGTGTTCTTTGACTCTTTTTCTTCTAAAGATTATCCATAACTTATTTTGATCCATACAATCAAATTTCTACTAACTGACATCAACAATAATATACTTGGTTACAGGGTATCTTATGAATTCAAATTTAGTTTCTGGAAGTTCCCTATCATTGTGCATGACACTTTTTCATGATCTTCAGTAAGATTTGCCTCTGAGAAGAATGGGAATCCTAGAGCAGTTGATTATGCAAAACCTATACTTCGACCAGGAGGCAGCTCTCAGAACACAGGAAACACTGTATGTTTCAACATTGGGAAGGGTGCATGTCAAGGATGTATCCTATCTCCATACCTTTTCAATTTTTATGTCAAACAAACCATCTGGGAGACAGGGTTCTATGAGGGGGATTGTGCCATCAGGATTGGAGGAAGACTCATCAACAATCTGCATTATGCAGATGACACAACCTTGCTTGCCAAAACTGAAGGGGACATGAGGTATTTGTTTCAGAAGGTAAAGGATTGAAACCTTCAACAGGGATTGAAGCTCAGCATCAAGAAAACAAAGATTCTCACCACTGTGCCAATTGGCAGCATCATGATAGATGATGAAGAGATTGCGATTGTTAACAGCTTTAGTTGCTTGACTCCACATTCAACACTCTTGGTACCAGCAGTCAGGAAATCAAAAGGTGAACTGCACTGGAAAAATCTGTTGTCAGGGAACTCTCCAGGGTACTGAAGGGCAATAATGTCAGTCTGGAGACTAAGGTGTGCCTGATCCAGGCCATGGTCTTCACAATTACTTGCTATAACTCAGAGAGTTGGACAATGACTAAAGATGATAGAAGAATTGAGGCCTCAGAATTGTGGCACTGGAAAAAGAATATTGAATATATATATCATGGACTGCTAAGATAACAAACAGTTTTATCCTGAAGTAGGTGAAACTGGGCTGCCTCTAGGAGGTAAATATTTTGAAGCTCCATCTGACATACTTTGGGCATGTTTCAAGGAAGGACTAGTCTTTGGAGAAAGACATCATGCTTGGAGGGGTGGAGGGATAACACAAGAGAGGGAGACCATTGATGAGATGGATTGACTCAGTGACAGGGGGATAGTAATGGGGATAGGTGTATCAGAGACAATGAAATTGTCTCAAGATAGAGCAGAATTCAGAGCTGTAGTATGTACAGTCACTGTAATTCAGAGTCCACTTGATGGCACATAGCAACAAAATTATTCTATTTTATAAATTCTGCATTCGATTAGTAACATTTTTATTGGTCACAAATGTGGATATATTCTAATCAAATTGCCATGTAGTTGTCTTCAAAATTTCTTGGCTTAGATAAGTTAGAATGTACTAGTATACTGATACTTCTTACAGTCAGTACTGTCAATTCCCTACAGTCTTATTTTTTGCCAATGTCTTCAACACAGCATACATATCTTTCTGTAGTACAATCAATTCTTGAACCTACTACTTTCTGAAAGAGTGTAGCATTGGCTAATTATTACTGGAGCAGTGACTATGAATATTTCTTCAATTCTCTTTCAATGCTTCTTGAATCATATAATATCTTTTAAAAAATCCTTCAGTATTTCAATTCAAGACTTGATTTTTTTTTCCCTTCAATTCTTTCAACTCGAGAAATACTAAGCATATTCTTCCCTTTAAACTGAGTATTTTTTTCAGGAAAGGGTATTGGATTTTGTCAAAAGCCTCTTTGGCATCGGTTGAGATGATCATGTGGTTCCTGCCTTTTTTTTTTTAAATTACATGATGAATTATAGTTACTGCTTTTCTTATGTTTAACCATAATGCATGCTTGTTATGAAGTTCATTTGGTTGTGATTCTCTTAATATGTTGTTGGAGTCTATTGGTTAATAGTTTGTTAAGATTTTTTGCATCTGTATTCATGAGAGATATAGGGGTTTTTTTTTGGGGGGTGGTGTCTTTACCAGCCTTGGTAAAGATACTATATCAGAGTTATGTTTGCTTCATAAAATGAGTTAGGAGGATTACTTCTTTTTCTGACTTCTGAAAAAATTTATGTAGAATTTGTGACATGTTCTTCTCTTGGCCCCTTCTTTCCTTAATCCCATTTCTCTGCACATTTTGTTATAATAACTTGTTTGGTCTTCTCAAGGTGCTCTTGGAAATATTCTGGTCTGTTCGTTTACTTACATTTTGTTTTAGCCTTTCTATGTTCAAAAGCAAGTTTTAGAATCTATTCATACATTCCTTTTGTTACTTGATCTCTTGTCTTTTTTGTTATTTATTGTATTTTAAATGATTATTTGTCCTCACAAATGATTTTTAAATTTTCTTTTGTTTTTATATTTTTTATTAATTTTAATGAGGGTTTAGAGACTTTTAATTTCATTCATTCAATGTTGTATTTTTCTCCCTGTTCACACTTCCCACCCAGTTCTCTCTTCTCTTTGAAAAGTAAAAGAAAAAGTCTTTCATTGGTATACAATGTCCCCCCGCCCCAGTACACTCCACTATGCAACCTTCATTCTGGATTCTTATTATGACCATAACACCTAATCATATATAGCTTTTAAACAGTTCTTTCCCTCATTTGTTTAAATGCAGTATACACTATTTATCTAATCTTTCTCAGTCTCACCCCGACTCTGATGTCAGTCCTGTTCTACAACAGTGGCACTATGCAGTATTTGTCCTTTTGTGACTGAGATATTTCATTCAGCCTAATGTCCTCCAGGGTCACCCATTTTTTTAATAACGTTTCATTAATTCCTTGTCTTCCATTGTGTGACTATACTAGAGCTTCTCTATCCATCTGTTAGTTGATGGGCACTTGGATTGTTTTTAGCTCTTTGTTATTGCGAACAAAGACAAAATAAATATGGGTGTGCATATATCTGCTTGGGTGGCAGTTATGGTTTCTTTAGGGTATATTCCCAGTAGGGGAATTGCTGGGTCAAATGGTATTTCTATTTGCAACTTTTTGAGAGAGTGCCATACAGCCTTACATAGTGGTTGCACCACTTTACACTCCCACCAACAGTGAATAAGGGTTCCAGTTTTTTTGCAACCTTGCCAGCAGCTGATGTTTGCTGCTCTGTTAAATTTTGCTATACTTACTGGGGTGAGATATCTCATTGTTGTTTTGACTTGCATCTCTCTTAGAGCTAGGGATTTTTAACATTTCTTCATGTGCTTGTTGGCCATCTGAATGTCTTCTTTGGTGAAGTGTCTGTTCATATTCCATTTTTCAATTGGGTTATTTACATTTATCTTGTTGTCATGCTCTAGTAATTTATAAATTCTAGATATAAGTCCCTTATCTGACATCTCATTACAAAATATTTTTTCCCAATCTGTGGCTTCCGTTTTTACTCTGTTTGAGAAGTTTTTAGATGTGCATAGGGATTTGATTCTTAGAAGGTCCCGTTTATCTATTTTACCCTCTCCTGGTTGTACATTTTTCAGGATGCTTGGAAGACTGTTTATGTTGTGGATTAGGACTGATAGAGTTTGTCCAAGCTTTTCTTTAATGAAATGTATAGTCCTTGGTTTTAGTTCTAGGTCCATAATTCATTTTGAGTTGGTTTTTGTATATGGGGTGAGGTGTGGATCTTGCTTGAGTTTTCTACAGATAGCTTTCCAATTTTGACAGCACCATTTGTTAAAAAAGCTGTCATTTCCCCACTTAACTGATTTCATCTCTTTGTCAAAAATCAATTGACTATAGGTAGACTGGCTGATTTCTGGATTTTCTATTCTATTCCATGGACTATGTATCTGTCATTATACCAGTACTACGCTGTCTTGTCCACCACGAAAGTGTAAGAGAATTTGAAATCAGGGAGTGGGATGCCTCCTACCTTTTTTATATTTTTAAGGAGTGCTTTGCTTATTTGGGGTTTCTTTGCATTCCAAATGAAACTGGGGATTGCCTTTTCCATCTCATTGAAGAGTGGGATTGGTATTTGTATTGGGATTGCATTGAGTGAGTAAATTGCCTTTGGCAGTATTGTCATTTTCACAATATTGAGTCTTCCTATCCATGAACATGGGATATTCTTCCAATTCTGCAAGTCTGTTTCTGTTTCTTGTAGTAATGTTTTGTAATTTTCTTTGAATAGGTCTTTTGTGTTTCTGGTTAGGTTTATTCCCAAGTATTTAATCTTGTGATTAAATTTTGTGAAGGGTATTTTTTTCCTTAGCTCCAGTTCTGTATTTTCTTTGTCACTGTAAAGAATCCAATTGATATTTGTATGTTGATCTTGTATCCTGCCACTTTGCTGAATTGGTCAACTATGTCCAGTTGTTTTCTTGCTGAGTCTTTATGGTTTACTAAGTATACTATCCATAGAGAGATAATTTTACTTCCTCTTTGCCGATTTGGATACCTCTTATTTCCTTCCCTTGCCTTATTGCTATCGCTAAGACATCCAATAACATATCAAATAGGAGAGGTGATAGTGGTCATCCTTCTCTAGTTCCTGTTCTAAACAACAATGCCTTTAATCTCTCTCCATTGAGAACAATATTTGCTCTCCTGTTTGCATATATACGTTTTCACTCTGTTGAAGGAATTCTCCTCTATTCCTATTTTTTCAGTGTTTTAATCAGGAAAGAGTGTTGGATTTTGTCAAAGGCCTTTTCTGCATCAATTGGTAGGATCGTGTGGTTCTTGTGCTTTGCTTTGTTAATGTGATGAATTATATTGATTGTCTTTTTATGTTGAGACATCCCTGCTATGAATCTCACTTGGTCAGGGTGAATTATTTTTTTTTATGTATCACTGGATTCTACTGGCCAAGACTTTATTCAGGATTTTTGCATCTATGTTCAGGAGAGATATTGACCTATAGTTTCCTATTTTGGCTTTGGTATCAAGGATATATTTGCTTCATAGAATGAATCTGGGAGACTTCCATCTTTTTCTATTTTCTGAAATAATTTATGTAGAATTTGGTGACATTTCTTCTCTGAATGTTTGATAAATTCACTTGTAAAACCATCTGGTCCAGAGCTTTTGTTGGTTGGAAGTTGTTGTATTACCTTTTCAATTTCTTCTTTTGTAATGGGTCTGTTCAGGTGATCAATTTTGGTTGGTGTCAGTTTAGGTAGATTGTGAATTTCTAAGTATTCGACCATTTCCTCTAAGATTTCATATTTGTTTAAGCATAGTTTTCCACAATGTTCCATTGATAATCTTTTTATTTCACTTGATTCTGTTGTGATGTTCTCTGTTTCATCTTCATTTGGATTATTTGTGTGTTTTCCTTCTTTCACTTTGTTAGTTGTGCTAGTGGTTAATTTTACTTTTTTAAAAATATTTTACAATGGTTTGCATAAATATTCATGTACTTTGTGTTTCACACTTCCCTTCATTCACATTATCTTTCATATAATCATTGCCATACATTGCATTTTATAAAATTAATCACCCTTGAACTCTTTTCACTATTATCCAGTCTTTTTAGGTCCCCACTGGAACTTTCCCATTTCCACCCCCCAAATTGTGAGACCCCATGATTTCTTCTAGCCCATTCTAAACCCCTTTTTCCCACTCCTTTCCCCCTTGGACCTGAATACATGTCTTATTAGATATATTTCAATTTTTACAATAATGATCATATGCAATATGTGTTCTTATGAAACTGAGTTCATTCACTCAGCAAAACTCTTTCCACTCTCTCCCAAGTTACAGGGTATTTTTTTTAAATAGTTGCTCCTCAGTGCTATGTAGTATTCCATCATGTAACTGTACCACAAATTCTCAATCATTTGACTTTGTTTGGACATTTGGCCTGTTTCCATGTTATTACAGTTGTAAATAATGATGCAAAGAACACTGATGCAAAATTTTCTGTAATTGTCTCACTTCTAATTTCCTTGTGATATATTCTTAGCATTCAGGTCTTTCGTTCTTAGGATCACTATGAGTCGTCTATGACTCAATGGCACTTAACATTAATAACAACAATGTGAGAGCTCTGTTGGCCTAGTGGATAAAAAGTGATGCTACTAATCCAAAGGTGGATGATTTTAATCTGCGGGCCTTAGGCCTGCTTTTAATTATTTTTGGTCAAACATTCTTCTAAGTAGTATAGCAATGGTTTGTCCGTTTGCTGTACAGCAGTAACTTGTGGTTGCTGTGATGCTACACACTATGACATTGACATGTCAAATGTAATAATGGTTACTCATAGTGTACAGTGTTTCATTAAGCTTCCTGATGAAAAGCTTGGAAGCCTGAGTGGCATCCACTTCTGAAATAGCTTGCCTCCTGAATCTCTATGAATGTGGAGAAATGACAGAAGTTATACAATTGTTCAGGTCTTTCTTTCATAGGGTTTCTATGAGTCATCTACAACTCAATGGCACTTAACAACAACAACTTATTCTTAGCAGTGGAATAGCTAGGTCACATAGAATGTTTATGCTCAGCTTTTTATTTAGGAAATGCTAAACAGCCTTCCAGAGTGGTTGCACCATTTTACAATACCACCAACAGTGTATGAGAGTTCCAATCTTACCCCATACTCTCCAACATTTATTGCTTGTTGCCCTGTTAAATTTTGCCACTGCTACTGGAGTGAGATGGTATCTAATTGTGATTTCTATTTGCATCTTTCCTATTACCCGTGATTAAGAACACTTTTCTTGGGTCTGTTGGTCATCTGAAAATCTTCCTCTGTAAAAAGTTTTTCAATGTATTTTTTATCTATTTTATAAATGGGTTATCAGTCTTTTTCTTGCTGAGGCCCTGTAGTATGCTGTAAATTTTCATTATGAGATCCTTGTTTGAAATGTCATTGCCAAATGTTTGTTCTCAGTTGGTAGGTTTTCTTTACAATCTATGAGAAAAAGTTTTTGAAATACACAGTAATTTAATCTTAAGAAATAATTTAATCTTCCATTCATCAATTTTATCCTTTCCTGGTTGTACACTATAGGCTGTATTTGTCAACCTCTTTATACCATAGGTTAGGCCTTCTAAACTTGGTCCCACTTTTTCTCTTATGATCTTTATGGTCTTGGGTTTATTCCTAGGTCTCTGATTCACCTTGAGTTGATTTTTTTATAGTTTGAGAAGTGGATTCTATTTGAGCTGTCTGCAGGGTTTTTTTTTCTGCAAGTCCAGTTTTACCAATACTATTTGTTGAAGATGTTGTCGTGTCCCCATATAGTCAGTTTTATTTCCTTGTTCAATATCAAATGACCATAAATATATTAACTTCTGGATTCTTGATTTGGTTGCATTGGTCTATGTGTCTGTCACTGTATCAGTACATGCTTTTTGGATTATTATTGTTGCATAGTGTTGTTGTTGTTGTTATGTGCCACCGAGTCACTTGCGACTCATAGCAACCCTGTGTGCAACAGCCTTAAACCCTGTTCTATCCTGTGCCAATCTTATTGTGTCTGACACAGCTATCCCCATTACCCCAGTCACTAAATCAATACAGCTCATCAAGGGTCTTCCTCTCCTGTGCTGTCCCTCCACACTCCTGAGCATGACATCTCTCTCCAATTACTGATCCCGCCTTACAACACGTCCAAAGTATGTCAGACAAAGCTTCAGAATCCTTGTCTCCAAAGAGCAGCCTGGCTTCATTCTCTCGATGACGAACTTGTTTGTTCTCCTAGCAGTCAAAATTCTTCTCCAGCACCATAGCTCAAAGGCATCAATTCTCCTTCTATCATCCCTACTCATTGTTAAGCTCCCTGATGCATACCAAGTAATTGTAAAGACCTGTATCAGGCGCATCTTAGTCTCCAGACTGACATTGTTGCTCTTCAATGCTGTCAGGAGAGGTCCCTGACAGATGACTTCCCCAATAAAATGTGAGTCTTGATTTCCCAGCTGCTAATACCAAGAGTGTTGATTGTAGAGCCAAGCAAACTGAAGCTGTTAACAATATCAGTCTCCTCACCATCTATCCTGATGTTGCCAATTGGCCTAGTGGTGCGAATCTTTGTTTTCTTGAAGTTGAGATTCAAGTTTTGAAATCAGACAGTGTTAAGACTCTAATTCAATTTTTTTTCAAAAGTTCTTTGCTTATTCAGGATCTCTTTCCTTTCCAAATAAACTTGACAATTGCCTTTTCTATCACTTTAAAAAATGAATTTGGTATCTGTATTGGAATGGTATTAAACTTATAGATTGCTTTTGTTAGGATTGTCATTTTCTCTATATTGAGTCTTCCTAACTATGAGCAGGGAACATTTTTACCCATTTATTTCAGTATTTTATTGTTTTGTTCAGAAGTATTTTGTAGTTTTCTATGTAAATGTCTTTTGTATCTCTAGATAGGTTTATTTCTTAAGTATTTTAATCTGTGAGTGGCATCCACCTCCTAAACAACATGCCTCCAGAAAGTCTATGAACTTTGATAAATGTCAATACATTGTAGAGGGGCTTCACGCCTTTTGTTCATATTGTAGCTATAATTCGTGCTTGATTCAAAGGCAGTCAAGATACACACACACACACACACACACACACACACACAAACACACATACATTTTACTGTAAATGGTATAGCTTTCTTATTTTTCTTCTCTGTGTTTTCCTTGTTACTGTAAAGGAGTCTGACTTACTTTTTTAGTATTGATCTTGTATCCTGTGATTGCTACAAAAGTGGTCCACTACCTCTAACAGGGTTTTTTTTGTTGTTGTTGTTGTTGTTGAGTCTTTGGGGCTTTCTGTGTACACTAAATATCATCTGCATAAAGTAGCAATTTAATTACCTCTTTGATAATTTTGATAATCTGGATACCTCTTATTTCCTTCTCTTGTCATAGTTCCCTAACAAATACTTCACAATACAAAATTAAATAGAAGTGATAAAGGGGGACATCCTTGTCTGGCCCCTGTTCACAAGTAGAGTGCATTTTAGTCTTTCACCATTGAGAATGCTATTGGCTCTTGGCTTTGCATATATACTTTTCATTATGTTGAAGCAATTCCTTTCTATTTTGATTTTGCTGAGGGTTTTAATCAGGAAGGGGTGTTTGATTTTGTCTAAGGCCTTTTCTCTATCAATTTCTAAGAAATTCCCTTGGGTTCTTATTATTCCCTTCATTAATGTGGTGCTTTACACTGATTTCTTTTATAGTAAACCATCTTTGCATATCTGTTAGGAAACCTACTTAGTGATGATGAATTATTTTTTTTGACGTGCTGTTGGATTCTACTGGCCAGGATTTTGTTAAGGATTTTTTCATGTTCATGAGAGATATTGATCTGTAGTTTTCTTTTTGGTAATATTTTTGTTTGGCTTTGATATTAGAGTTATGTTTGCTCCATAGAATGAATTCTGGGCATGTTCATTATATTTCCATTTTTTGAAAAAATTTTAGTAGAACTGACAATAGGTTTTCCTTGAATTTTTGTACCATTTAGCCATGAAACCATTGGGTCTAGGACTATTTTTTGCGAGAGTCTTTTTATGATCTGCTCAATTTCTTCTATTATGATGGGTCTGTCCAAGTGTTCTACATCTGTCCATGTCTATTTGGACAGAGCATTATTTTCAAGGAATTTGTCCATTTCCTCTAGGTTTTCTAATTTATCAGTGTATAAATACAATATTTTGATTTTATAGATTTACTTTTATAAAATTTAAGTTCATAATGTTTTGTTTAGATTTTGCATTTCTGGTTGTATTTTCCAGTCTCTTTATATCTTGGACTAGCACTTGTAAGCTTGATCCCAGATGCCTTTGAGCTGTGGTGTTGGAGAAGAGTGTTTGATATACCATGGACTGCTAAGAGAATAAACTGGTTCATCCTGGAGAAGGTGTAATCAGGATGCTCCTTGGAGGCAAGGACTCTGAGGCTCCATCTGACAAACTTTGGGCATGTTGCAAGGAGGAACCAGTCCTTCAGAGGGATGACATGCTTGGGAGGGTGGAAGGACAGTGCAGGAAGAGAAGACCCTCCTCTGGAGGATGAGATGGATTGATTAAAGACTGGAGTTATGGGGGTAGTTGTGTCAGAGACAATAAGATTAGTCCAGGATAAAACAGGATTTAGGGATGTTGTACATAGGGTTGCTGTAAGTCACAGATGACAGCATGTAACAACAACAACATCAACATCAAGAAAACAAAAGTGCTCATCATTAGACACCATCATGATAGACATCATGATAGAGAAAAGACTAAAGTAGTCAATTACTTAACTTTCTTTAAAATAAAAATCAACACTCATGGAAACAGACACACACACAAGCTCGGAAATTAATAAGGAAGAATGAAGAATTGATGCACTTGAATTGCGATGTTTGCAAAGAGTACTGAATATACTATGAACAGCCAAAATCACAAGAAGAAGTGCAGCTAGGGTGCTGCTTAAAGGTAAAGAAAGGGAAACATATCACCTATTTTGAGCAAGCTATTAGGAAACACTAGTCCTTGGTTACAGACACCATGCATGGACAAGTAAATGGTCAGGGAATGAGGGGAAGATCTTTAACCATTAGATTAAGAGTGGCTATGAAAATAAGTTTGAGGATAGCAAAGATTGTGAAGATTGTGTAGGATAGGACAAGATTTTTATTTGTTGTTCATTGGATTGCTATAAATCGTAGTTGGCCTGATGGCACCTAATAACAATAATACATCCAAATTAATACATATTTATCAAGTAATCATCATTTTCTTTCCCTTCCTAATTCAAATATCTTTGGAGAAAATTACTGAATACCTGTACTTTAACAAGGCAGAATTAATTCCCTGCTTTGTTCCTATGGTATGGAAACGCCATCTTTATGGAATCTGTACTCTTATATATGTGAACCAATTAGGTAAATCTAGTCCTGGTATGCTAGTTTTAATGGTTCACATGACAAGTTATAATAGTGATAATGTTATAAATAGTATATGTATAACATTTTCCCTTCTAATGTCCATTACATCTCATAAATGTTTCATAATTCGTACACAGAGACAATTTCATTAACTTTAATAATCTCACTGAGAAATTCATGGTTAGTGATGCCTGAAATTGTGGGTGGCAGGCCTACCTGAGCCCATACAGCACCGTCCCATCAGGGTGCAGGCGGATCATGCGGTTCTTCACTGTCACCCCATGCACAAATGACTTTTTGTCATTTAAAAAGTATGTGTCAGGCACCCAGAGTTGGTCAGCCACTCGGTTGTCCAGTGTGAGGTTGAGAGGGATCCCAGAATAAGCAAGCCTCTTGTCTCTCCAATATTGTTGGAAATACATGGTTAAGGTATAGTCCTAAAAAGAGAAAAAAAATACATCAAGGTGTGTTTCCACAATGGGTTCCCAAAGCCAGTTTGGAATCTTAGTACTTCAGTCAGTTCCCAGGAAAGGCAAAGGCCATTTGTTGAAAGCATAAAAAGCAATGGTACCTTTCTCATGAATTATAGATACCAGCCCTCATAGATGTATCTCAGGTGTACATAAATTGTCTTATTATGTAAGTAGGAGCTAGATTAGATAAGTATTATTCAAAAGATAACCAGATAGAATAAAGGCCAAGATATGTCATAAAATCATAAAAAGATAAATACTCTAAAAACAAGTATAAAATAAAGTAAAAAAAATCACTATTAATAAGAACTACAGAAAAGCTTACTTATATATGGAGAGAATCAATTTAGTAAGTTTACTGGAAGGGAGGAGAGGAGAAAATTAAAGGATATATAGCGAACATGATTTCAATGAGTGAAGGGAAAAACAATGTGGAAAGAGTGAAAAATAAGGCATTGTGTATACTGTAGCAATGTTGTGCAACAAAACAGGTACGATGATTGACTGAAACATAAACACATTGTATGCTTTGTAAACTTGTACGCAAATCAATAGAAATATTCTTTAAAAAAATTAGGCTGCTGCCCAAGCCAAAAGTAGACCTTCATCTATCACCGTGCAGATACTGAAGAAATATGAGGTTTATCCAAAATCCTCCTCTCTGTGTCCTTGCAGTGTGAACCTATGTGGCTAGAAATAAGCATCTTGAGGAGAATAATGGTTTGTGGAATCTCTGACATAGTCTTCATATTTTCTTTCATTCTCATGTGCTACGATTACGTCCACACTTATCAGGCAATTGTATCTGTTGGAGATGGAAAGGTTAGCAATATGGTTAAAAAAGAAGCCTAAGAAAGGGATTTTCTGTTGCTCTGGAAATCTCCAAGAGGATCTTTTTCTCCCTCACCAACCCAGGAAAATTGGCAAAATGATAGATGTGCCATTAATGTGCTGAAATGGAATAATATTGCTGTTGTTGGTGGTGTTATGTGCCGTTGAGTCGCCTGCGACTCATAGCGACCCTATGTACAACAGCCCTAAACTCCACTCTGT
>NW_006399984.1:215113-230207 GCF_000299155.1 Elephantulus edwardii
AGTTCGGCCCTTTTGATTTTCTGACTCCAACTCCTTGCACATTTCATTGTAATATTTTGCATTGTCATTCCGTGCTGCCACTTGAAATCTTCTATTCCACTCTTTAGTATTTTGAATTCTTCCCTGTGCTTTGGCTTCTCTGCGCTCCAGTGCAATTTTAATTGTTATTGTTGTTGTTATGTGTCGTTCAGTCACTTGCAACTCATAGCGACCCCATGTACAACAGCCCTAAACTCTGCTCTATCTTGTGCTAATCGCACTGCCTCCAACACACCCATCCTGATTACCCCAGTCACTGAATCAATCCACCTCATAGAAGGTCTTCCCTTACTGTGCTGTCCCTCCACCATCCCAAGCATGATGTCCCTCTCCAAGGATTGGTCCCTCCTTACAACATGTCCAAAGTATGTCAGACGAAGCCTCAGAACCCTTGCCTCCAAGAAGCAGCCCAATTTAACCCTCTCCAGGGTGAATCTGTTGACTTTCTTAGCAGTCCCTGGTATCCTCAATACTCTTCTCCAGCACTGCAGCTCAAAGACATCAATTCTCCTTCTATCTTTCCTAATCATTGTCCAACTCTCTGACACATAACAAGTGTTGCAAAGACCATGGCCTTTATCAGATGCACCTTAGTCTCTAGAGAGTCACAATTGTTCTTCAGTACTTTGGAGAGATCCCTAAGAGCAGACATTCCTATCACAATACGTCTTTTAATTTCTTGGCTACTGGTGCAGAGAGTGTTGACTGTGGAGCCAAGCAAACTAAAGTTGTGAACAGTCTCAGTCTCTTCACCATCCCTCCTGATGCTTCCAATTGTTCCAGTGGTGAGAATCTTTGTCTTCTTGCTATTGAGACTCAATCCATACTGAAGGCTGCAGTCCTTGACCCTCTGCAGCAAGAGTTTCAGGTCCTCCTCAGTTTCAGAAAGCAGGGTTGTGTCATCTGCATATCGCAGATTGTTGATAGATCTTCCACCAATCTTAACCCCACATTACTTCTTATGGAGCCCAGTCTCTCGGATAATCTGTTCTGCATATAGGTTGAAAAGGTATGGAGATTGGACACATCCCTGGCATATACAATTTCCAATTTTGAACCATACAGTGTTTCTTTGCTTTGTTCTGACGACTGCCTCTTGGTCCAAGTATAAGTGTTCTGAAATTCCCATTTTTCTCAGAGTCAGCCCCAGTGTTGTGATCCACACAGTCAAACGCCTTTGCATAATCAATGAAACACAGATAGACATTCTTCTGGTAGTCTCTGCTTTTATCTAACATTAGCTACAATATCCCTAGTACCATGACCCCTTCTAAACCCAGCCTGGACTTCTGGCAGTTTCTCTGCTGATGTGCTGTTCCAGTCATTTTTTGGATAATCTTCAGTAGAATCTTGCTTGCATGTGAAATCAATGAAACTGTTCTATGGTTTCCATACTCTGATGGGTCACCCTTCTTTGGTATGGGAACCAATAAAATTTCTTCTGGTCAGTTGGCCAACTGGTTGTTCTCCAGATTTCTTGGCACAACTTGGTGAGCACATCCAGGGAAGCATCTGTTAGGTGAAATATGTCAATTGGTATACCATCTATTCCTGGGGCCTTATTTTTTGCTATTTCCTTCAAAGTAGTTTCAACTTCTTCTTTCCTCACCATAGGCACTTGCTCATATGTTGTTTCATGAAATTTTTCTGTATCTGCTAATTCCTTTTGATACAGTGACTCAGTATATTCTTTCCATCTTCTTTTAATACTTTCTGGATCATTTAATATTTTACCTAAAGTATCCTTTATTATAGCAACTCGAGGTTTAAATTTGTTCATTCCTTTTCATTTTCTGACTCCAGCTACTTGCACATTTCACTGTAATATTTTGCTTTGTCATCTCATGCTGCCTTTTGGAATCTTCTATTCAGCTATATTAGTATCTTGAATTCTTTCTTCTGCTTTGAATTCTCTGTGCTCCAATGCAATACTCAGAGTTTCTTCTGACATCCATTTTGGTCTTCCCCCCCTCCTCTTCTGTATTTGTAATGACCTTTTGCACTCTTCCTGGATGATATCTTTGACATCCTCCCACAACTCATTTGGTCTTTGCTTATTAGTGTTCAAGGCCTCAAACCTGTTCCTGAAATGGTTCTGAAATTCAGGTGGGATAGACTCAAAGTCATATTTTGGTTCCCGTGGATTCGGTTTAATTTTCCTCAGCTTCACCTTGAACTTGCATATGAGTAGTTGGTGGTCTGTTCCACAATCAGCTCTGCTCACAGGCAGGGAAGTAGGCCAGCACAAAGACTACTTGGAAAACACAGCCCTGCCCCACAGGTAAACAAGAATGACCCAAGGTGGTGCAGAAATCCTTTGCAGGAGGTGCAGAAAGGAATAGAGAGGAATCCTCACAGGCAGAGAAGTAGGCCAGCATAAAGGCTACTCAGAAAACACCACCACACCACCACAGGTAAAGAAGAAGGACACAAGGTGGCAAGGAAATTGTTGGGGCCTGAGGGTCACAGGCCCTCAGGCCAAGAAAAAGATAAACAATCTACACACCAATTTTACAAGATACTTCACCCTCGCTTTGGAAACATTACCACTAAACTTAAGAGACACTGGTCACAGCGTAAGAAATTGTCAGCAGCTGACGTGTTTGGAATCACAGAAGTCATGAAAGCTTCAAGCTATCAGATGAAGGGTTGGACAATGGGAGATAAATGTTGAAGGGAGTGTGTAGAAGTGGAGGGGTATCCTGATGGAGGGTGGGGCTGGGAAATAAGTGGGTCAAGACACTGGGCCAAGGGCAGGGACAATACTGTAACTAATAGTTAACTCCACAATAAGGGCTATATCTTTCCCTTTTCTGTAAAGTGGTTGTCTGTCAGATACTTCTCTAAATCTGAACATTCAGATTAAGACAAACTAGGAAGAAGGATTGGCCATCCACTTCCCAAATAAAAGGCCTCTGAAAACCCTATGTACAACAGAAAACACATAGACTAACAGAAAGGGCAACTGAGGTAGAGCTTTCAAGCATGGAAATACAAAGGAAGAGGAACAGTTGCATGCAGACACTAGTGATAGGAACATGGAATGTGAGAACCATGAGTGTAGAAAAATTAGATATTGTTAAGAAAGAAGTGGAATGCATAAATGTGACTAGGTATTGATGAGATAAGATGGATCAGCATGGGGCATTTTGATTCAGATGATCATATGAAAAAAGATTGGGTTGCTTTTATAGTTAAAAATGTCATTTCTAGATCAATCTTGAATTACAATATTGTGAGTGACAGGATAATATCCATATGCACACAAGGAAGGCCAGTGAATACTACTATCATTCAGATATATGCACCAACAACCAGAGCCAAAGAAGAAGAAATAGATGATTTCTACTAACTTTTACAGTTGGAGATCTATTGAACATAGAGTCAAGATGCATTGATAGTAATGGGTGACTGAAATACAAGAGTTGGGGACAGAGAAGAAGAATCAGTGGTTGGAAAACTTGGACTTGGTGACAGAAATGAAGCCGGAGATAGAATGATTGAATTTTGTAAAATCAATTAATAACTTTTGTACCTTTAATTAGACTATCATATAATTTTTGATCTGCAGTGTTGGAGAAAAGTATGGAATGTACCATGGACTGCTAAGAGGACAAACAGATTCATCTCAAAGAGGCTGCTCCTTATAGGAAAGGATTCTGAAGCTTCTTCTGACATACTTTGGACATGTTTTAAGGAGGGATCATTACTTGGGGAGAGACATCATGCTTTGGAGGGAGGAGGGACAATGAAAGAGAGGAAGATCCTCAATGAGATAGATTGATTTAGTGACTGTGGTAATGAGGATAGGTGTATCAGAGACAGTGAGAATGGCACAGGATAGAGCAGGATTTAGGGCTGTTGTACTATGTTATGCAGGCAACTCGATGGCACAAAACAGCAGCAATAACAAAAATGCCTCTCACAGATTATTATTAAAATAGGGAGCTCTGGTTGTCTAGTGATAAGAATTTGTACTCCCCACTCAAAAGCACACAGCCATCAGCACCTTCATGAAAGAAAGATTACTGACTCAAAACTCAAATTCATTACCATTAAAACAGAACCAACCCATAGTTGAACCTCCAGAGGATTTTCTGAGAGTGTAAATTGCATGGGAGGAAGCTACCCAGGACTATTCTGCAGAGCTGCTGGTGGATTCAGAATGGCATAGCCTTTGAGTTAGCAGTGTAATACCCTATGGCTAATTCACAATAGCTCCAAAAATTTGTGAATAGAAGGTTGGAAACAAAGAAGAAAGATTGCCAGCTCAAAATCACAGCTTTGGTGACTGACAGAAGGCTGGAGATCACATGATAGAATTTTATGCAAATACTTTTTTCTAAAAAATATAAATTATCACTATATATATGGATATGGATAAGGTGGTAGAAAAAACTCAAAAGCAGTAGTCTTCAGAAAATCTGGGCCTAAATCTGAAATGGATAATAAATTATTTACATTCAATTTCAGACTAAAACAGAAGAAAATGAAGAAAGAGTCCACAATATTAAAAATTCAATGGGTTTGAATACAATGACTGAATGATCCAAATAAAATGTGTTTATCCAGGAATGAAGAAAGTGAAATGTTACTAAAAAGGCTGTGAAGAAAGAAAATTTAAAGTTGATGTCACAAGAGACTGTACAATTTACTCCTGAGCATAGAAGCTAAAGGCAAAGGAAAAAGACATGAAATAACAAAGCTGCACAGAATAATTCTAAGAGCAGCTATAGAATACAAAGGATTATAATGAAATGTACAAGAACATAGTGTTAGAAAACAAAAAAGGAAAAACACGATTAGCACTTTTTTTAGCTTAAGCTAAGGGAAAGATTCAAGAATGGATTTTTAATACTGTAGGATTTATACAAAACCTACATGTAGTCCAAGAATCCAAGATCAAAGAAACACTGCTTGGCTTAAAATCAGGAAAGGTCTTCCAGGGGGTTGTATCTTTCTCTATACTTACTATATATATATATATGAAATAATTTGAGAAATCAGACTCTATGAAGAAGAACATGGCATCAGAATGAGAAGACTCATCAGAAACATGCAGATAATACAGCTTGCACTTGCTGAAAGTAAGGAGGATTTGAAACCACATGCAAGTGAAATCTTGCTCAAGATTACTTAAAAATAGCTGTCTCAGTATATGAACAGGGATTTGCCAGGAATTTAAGTTTAATTCAGAAGAAATCATGTAACAAAGAATAACACTGCTGTTGTTAGATGGATCTTTACCATACCTTTTCTTACTGTAAAGTAATTGAAAAGACTATGGCTTAGATCAAGTGCACCTTCTCCTTGATTTTTTTTTATTAGTTTGTTTACGAAGTTCATATACATTGTGTTTCACACTATTCTTCATTCATATGTGTTTCATAAAATCATCCTCATGCATTATGTTTTACAAAATTATTCCCTATTACACTGTCTTTTTATTTTTATGTTTTTACTCGTTAATTTAAAAAAAGTTATATAACTTGTTTTTCACACCAATCTTTCCCCTTTCCTTTACCTCCACCCATCAGATTGTGAGACTCTATGACACACACCTTCCCCCCCCATACACACATCCTCAGCCCTCTGCTTCCCACACTCCCCACCTTGGATCCTCATACTCATTTTACAATAACAGTTTTATACAGTATTTGTCTTTATGAGACTGAGTTAGTTCACTGAGAATAATGCTCTCTAGTCCCTCCTAAGTTAAGTAGTAATTTGCTCCTACATGCTGCATAGTATTCCATTGTGAAAATGTAGCATAATTGGAAACAGCCCATATGTCCAAAAACAATGGAATAGATTGGACTGATTACCCTGTCTTTTCACCCAGATCCTTCCCATTCCCCACCCTCTGCCAACCAAATTGTGCAACCTTGTGGTTTCACCCCTTCCCATCTTTACCCTTCCACTCCCACTCTTTCCCCCCTTGGGTTTCCATACAAGTTTTAGTAATTATCTTTCTACTTTTACAATAATGGTCTTATAAAGCATTTGTCCTTATGAGTCTGAGTTAGTTCAACCAGCTTAAAGCTCTCTAGTCTCTCCCAAGTTATATGGTATTTTATGAAATCATTGCTCCTGTGTTCTACATAGTATTGCATTTTGTGAATATACTACAATTTATCAATCTATTCTATTGTAGTTGGACTGTTTGGATGTTTCCATGTTTTTGCAATGGTGAATAATGCTGTTTTGTACGTTGATGTACAAATCTTCATTTGTGTCTCAGATTTAATTTCCCTGTACATATCTACTGGAATAGCTGGGTGTTCAAGTGTTGAGAAAATGCCAAACCGCCTTCCAGAGTGGTTGCACCATTTTAAAATTCCACCAACAGTGTATGAGAGTTCACACCTCTCCAATATTTATTACTTATTTTCTTACTAAACTTTGTCACTGCTACAAAGCTGGGATGGTATCTGATTGTGGTTTTGATTTGCATCTCTTATTGCCAGTGATTTTGAGTACTGTTTCATGTGTCTGTTGGCCATTTGAATGTCTTCCTCTGTACAAAGTATTTCCATGCATTTTGCCCATTTTGTAATTGGATTATCAGTCTTTTTCTTCTGGAGGCTCAGGAATATACTGTAAATTTTTTTCATGAGACCCTTATCCAAGATGGTAATTCCAAACATGTGTTCCCAGTGGGTAGGCTTTCTTTTCACCCTGTTGGAGAAGTTTTTGATGAGCAAAGATATTTAATCTTTAGAAAGCCCCATTCATCACTTTGATTCTCTCCAGATTGTGCACTTCTGGCAGTATTTAGCAGTCTCTTTATACCATAGACTGGGCCTCCAAAGTTTGGTCCCAGTTTGTGTCTTACAGACTTTATGCTTTGCGCTTTACTCCTAGGTCCCTGATCCACATTGAGTTGATATTTGTGTATGGTGTGAGACGTGGATCCTGCTTCAGGTTTCAGCAGGTCCAATTTTGCCAGAATCATTTGTTGAAAAGGTTGTCATTTCCACATTTTATAGCTTTTATTTCCTTGTCAAATAGATTTTTTTTTATTTTCTTATTGACCATAGATTAAGAAGTCCATTTCTGGGTTCTCAATATTGTTCCATTGTGCCTGTTACTGGACCAGCAACATGCTGTTTTGGTTACTACCACTGTGTAGTAGGATTTGAAGTCAGGGTGTTCAATGCCTCCCACTCCATTTTTGCTTTTCAGAAATATTTTGTTTATTTGAGATCTCTTTCCTCTCCAAATAAACTTCACAATTTATTTTTCAATATCCTTGAAAACTGAATATGGTATATCTGATTGGGACTGTGGTGAACATGTAAACTACTTTTGGCAGGATTGCCATTTTTTTTAAATTTTATTATTTTTGTGTGCGTGTACCGTCAAATCAGATCTGACTGATACAGGAGGAGATTGCCCCTCCTTACCCGGCAGAGCATCTGGTGGATTCAAACCGTGCACCTCTGGGATTGTAGTTGCAGCTTCTTGCCACTAGGCCACCAGAGCTCCCCAGCAGGATTGCCATTTTTAAAAAATTGAGGCTTCCTATTCATGAACAGGGAACATGTCTCTATTTATTTAGGTATGTATTATGCCTTAATAATTAGAGTAATAATGTTCTGTAGTTTTCTTTGAACAGGTCTTTTGTGTCTCTAGTTAGGTTCACTACCAAGTGTTTCCATTTGTGGCTACTGTAAATGACATTGCTCTCTTGGTTTCCTTCTCTGAGTTCTTTGTTACTGCAGAGGAATCCCATTGATTTTTGGATATTGATCTTGTATCCTGTAACTCTATTAAATTAGTCCACTAGTTCTAACAGATTTTTTGTTGAGGCCTTGATGTTTTCTGTGTACAATATCATGCCATCTGCATATAGTGTTTAACTATCACTTTCCTGATATAAATGCGTTTTCTTTTCTTCTCTTGTTGTATTGCCCTGGAAAGCACTTCCAATGCAATACTGAATAGAACTGATGATTGGGCATCCTTGTCTGGTCCCTGTTTGCAAGGGAAATGCTTTTAGTCTTTCTCCATTGAGAATCATATTGGTTCTTGGTTCTGCATATAAACTTTTCACTATGTTGACGAAATTCCCTTCTATTCCAATTTTGCTCACTGTTCTTTATCAGGAAGTGGTGTTAGATTTTGCCAAATGCCTTGTCTGCATCAATTGCTAAGATCATATGGTTCTTGTTTCTTGCTCTGTTAATATGGTCAATTATGTTGATTATTTTTCTTATGTTGAACCATCCTTGCATACTATTTTGAATCCCACTTGGTCATGATGAATTTTTAAAAACACTTTATGTTATCTTCCTTTTTAAAATTTTTTTGTTTCCTTACAAAGTTCAGTATGCATTGCATTTAACACTATTCTTCATTCACACTGTGTTTCATACAATCATTCTCATACATTATGTTTCATAAAATCAATCACTATTGGACCTTGCCCATCATTACCATGTCTTTTCACTTGGATCCTTCTCCTTCCCTTGCCCCCATTTATTCACTCACCAAACACAGCAATCCTGTGGTTTTGCCCCTACCTAACCCCCATCCCTGCTTCAATGTTTCCACCAACCTTGAGTTCCCATACATATTTTACTAGTAATCCTTCTATTTTTTACAATGTTTCTTACACTGTATTTGTCCTTATTAGACCAAGTTATTTCACTCAGCATTTCACGTAGCTCTCCAGTCTCTCCCAAGTTACATAATATTTTTCAAAAGTGTTGCTCCTGCATGCTGCATAGTAGTCTGTTGTGTGAATGTACCACAGTTTCTCAATCCATTTGGTTTTGGTTGGACATCTGAGTTGTTTCCATGTTCTTGCTATAGTGAATAATACCGGTATGAAAACTGGTGTACAAATCTCTGTTTGTGTCTCAGTTCTAATTTTGTTGGGCTCTATTCCTAGTAGGAGAGTAGCTGGATCATACCGAGTTTCTATGTTTAATTTTTTGAGGGAACGCCAAACTGTCTTCTAGAGTGGTTGCACCATTTTACAATCCCGCCAGCAATGTATGAAAGTTCCCCCCTCTCCATATCCTCTCCAACATTTATTGCATGCTGTCCTACTGGTCTTTGACACTCTACTGGGGTAAGATGGTATCTAATAGTGGTTTTGATTACATCTCTCTTATTGCCAGTGATCTTAATCTTTTCTGCATGTGTCTGTTGACTACCTGAATGTCTTTTGCTAAATTACTAATTGAGTTATCGGTCTTTTTCTTGGGGAGGCCCAGGAATATCCTGTAAACTCTTTTACGAGGTCCTTTTCCTAGGTGGTATTGGCAAATGTTTGTGGATTTGTTTTGCTTTTTATTTTCTACTAGTCAGTAGTTTTTCTTTTCACTATGTTGTAAACATTTTTTATGAGCATGGAGATTTAATCTTTAGAAAGTCCCATTCATCAATTTGATCCTCTCCAGATTGTGCATTACTGGCTGTATTTGGCAATCTCTTTATACCATAGGCAAGGCCTTCTATGTTGATCCCATTTTGTCTCTTAAGATCTTAATGGTTTGGGGATTTATTCTCAGTTGTCTGATACACCTTGAGTTGATTTTTGGGTATGGTATGGTATGGTATGGTATGGTATGGTATGGTATGGTATGGTCCTGTTTGAGTTTTCTGAAGGTTTGTTGTTGTTACTGATTGCCATTGAGTAGAACACGACTCATAGTGACCCTATGAACAAAAGGCCTGAAGCCTTTATATAACTATCAACATTTATCAAAGTTCATAGAGTTTCCAGAGGCATGTTGTTTAGGAAGTGTTTCTGAAGGTAGCAGTCCATTTTTGTCAGCACCATTTGTTGAAGAGGTTGCCATCTCCCCATGTGATAGGTTTTATTTCTTTGTCGATTATCAATTGACCTAAATGGATAGGTCTACTTCTGTGGTCTGGATTCTGTCCTATTGTTCTATGTGCCTATCATTGTACAAGTAACATGCTGTTTTGATTACTATCACTGTGTATTAGGTTTTGAGGTCAGGGAGTGCTATGTATCCCACTTCATCTTTATTTTTCAGTAATGCTTTGCTTATTCGGGGTCTCTTTCCTCTCCAAATAAATCAGACAATTTCTCTTTCAATCTCCTTGAAGAATGAATTTTGTATCTGTATTGAGATTATGTAGAATATATATATTGCTTTTGGTATTATTGCCATTTTCACTATACTGAGTCTTCCTATCCATGAACAGGGAACATTTCTTCATTTATATAGGTCTTTTATTGTGGAATGTTCTGTAGTTTTCTTTGAG
Source organism: Elephantulus edwardii (assembly GCF_000299155.1). Classification (NCBI taxonomy): domain Eukaryota; kingdom Metazoa; phylum Chordata; class Mammalia; order Macroscelidea; family Macroscelididae; genus Elephantulus; species Elephantulus edwardii. Next base: position 225,398 of record NW_006399984.1, read on the forward strand.
CAGGTCTTTTGTGTCCCTAGTCAGGTTCATTCCAAAGTATCTCAATTTGTGGTTGGATATTTTAAATGGCATTGGTTTCTTAGTTTCCTTTCTCTGTGTTTCTTTGTTACTGTAGAGGAGTCCCACTGATTTTTCAATATTTTTGGATATCTCTTTTTTTAAAAAAAATTATTGACATTTTAACGAAAGTTTACTGAGAATTTTGATTTTCATTCATTTATTCTTGCACATTTTCCTACCTATTCCCCCTCCCTCCCTTTTCACTTTTCTCTTTTAAAAGTTTTTTCACTGTTGCCCAGGTTCCTCTACATATTCATTCCACTATGCTATGTACCTCTTATTCTGGATGGTTGTCTTTCAAATAATACCTAATCTTATAGTCCTTCTAAACAGTTGTTTCCGTCATCTGTTTCAATGAAGTGTACATTATTTATCCCCTCTTTACTTTTCTCCCCAGCATTTGTTGTTTGCTGTTCTGTTGAACTTTGCTATTATTACTGGTGTGATTATACCCTCATAGTTAATAAATATGTTTGTTTGATGGATATAGATGTTTTGATAGACATTTTTCCTGTAAAACATTTATATGTGCCATTCCATTGTCTTCTTACTTACATAGTTCTTGCTGAGAAAGCTAAGCTTAGACTTAGTGGTTTCCATAGAAAATATAATTCATCATGACGAAGTGGGATTCAAAACAGGTAGGTATTTAAGGATGGTTCAACATAAGAAAAACAATCAAGCCCTCACTACAGAGTTTTATGTGGGGTTTTTAAAATTTATTATTAATTTCATTGAAAATTTACAGAGATTTTGGATTTCCATTCATTCATTATTGCACTATTCTCCCTTCCCAATCCACCCCCATAGTACACTATCCTCTTGGAAAAGTAAAAGAAAAATTATTTAATTGTTTTTTACAATCCCTCCCTCCAGGTCCACTTCACTATGCAGACTTCGCTCTGGACTCCTGTCATGACAAAAATACATAATCACATATCCCTTTTGAACAGTTTTTCTTCAGTTTCAGCAAACAGGGTTGTGTCATCTGCATAACACAGATTGTTAATAAATCATCCACCAATCTTGACCCCACATTTCTCCTCATAGAGCCCAGCCTCCTGGGTAATCTTTTCTGAATATAGGTCGAAAAGGTATGGAGATAGGATGCATCCCTGGCGTACGGCCTTCCAATTTTGAAACATGCAGTGTTCCCTTGCTCTCTTCTGATAACTGCCTCCTGATCCAAGTATAAGTTTTGCATTGGAACGATCAAGTGTTCTGGGCTTCCCATTCTTCTCAGAGTCAGCCACAGTTTGTTATGATCCACACAGTCAAATGTCTTTGCATAGTCAATGAAACACAGATAGACATTCCTCTGGTATTCCCTGCTTTCAGCTAAGATCCATCTAACATCAGCTACAATATCCCTAGTACCACGACCCCTTCTAAACCAAGCCTGGACTTCTGGTAGTTCTCTGTTGATGTGCTATTCTAGTCATTTTTGGATAATCTTCAGTAAAATCTTGTTTGCATGTGAAATCAGTGAGATTGTTCTATAGTTTCCACACTCTGTTGGGTCACCTTTCTTTGGGATAGGAACAAATATAGATCTCTTCCAGTTAGTTGGCCAAGTGGTTGTTCTCCAGATTTCTTGACACAACTTGGTGAGCACATCCAGGGCAGCATCTGTTAGCTGAAATATGTCAATTGGTATACCATCTATTCCTGGAGCCTTATTTTTTGCCATTTCTTTCAAAGCAGCCTGAACTTCTTCTTTCATCATCATAGGCTCTTGCTCATATGTTGTTTCATGAAATTCTTCTATGTCTTCCAATTTCTTTCGATATAGTGACTCAGTATATCCTTTCCATCTTCTTTTAATACTTCCTGGATCATTTAACATTCTGCCAAAAGCATCCTTGATTATATCAACTCGAGGTTTGAAGCTGTTCTTCAGTTCCTTGAGCTTAAGAAATGCTGAGCAAGTCCGGCCCTTTTGATTTTCTGACTCCAACTCCTTGCACATTTCATTGTAATATTTTGCTTTGTCATCCCGTGCTGCCTTTTGAAATCTTCTATTCAACTCTTTAATATCTTGCATTCTTCCTTATGCTTTGGCTTCCCTGCACTCCAGTGCAATTTTCAGAGTCTCTTCTGAGATGAAGAAAAAGATAGTTACTGTCAATATATGCACTGATATGATAGTGTACACAGACCAAGTACTCAATTTAAAAAAAAAGAAAGAAAGAAAAGAAAACAGTTAGAGCTAGTAGGCCGATTTAGTAGAGTGGCAGGATACAAGATCAGTATCAAAAAAAGGTCAGTAGGATTTCTCCAGAGTAGCAAAGAGAACTCAGAAAAGAAAATCAAGAAAGCAATACCATTTACAAAAGCCAACCACAAACTGAGATACCTGGGAAGGAACCTAACTAGAAATCCCAAAGACTTGTGTAAAAAAACAAAACAAAACAAAAACCCAACCCTACAGAACATTTCTGTAAGACACAATAAAAGACCTAAATAAGTGGAAAAATATTCCCTCTTCATGGATAGGAAAACTCAATATTGTGAAAATGACAATACTATTGAAAGCAATCTACATGTTTAACACAACCCCAAAACATATACCAAACACATTTTTCAAAGAGATTGAAAGGGAAATTGTTAAGTTTATTTGGAGAGGAAAGAGACCCCAAATACGCAAATCAGTATTGAAAAACAAAAATGTAGGGGGAGGCATAACCTACTATAGAGTAGTAAGAACCAAAACAGCATGGTTCTGGTACAATGATAGGCACATAGACAAATGGAACAGAATTGAGAACACAGAAATAGAGCCATCTTCTATAGTCAAGTGATATTCAACAAGGAAATAAAACCTATTAAATGGAGAAAAGGCAACCTCTTCAAGAAATAGGCTGGCAAAACTGCACTGCCACCTGCAGAAAGATGAAACAGGATCCACATCTCACATCACACACAAAAATCAACTCAAAGTGGATCAGAGACCTGGGAATAAAGTCCTAAGAACAATTTTCATTAGAGATGAACTGGGATCAAGTTTAGACTGCCTACCTACTCTATGGTATAAAGAAACTGACAAATACAGCTAGAAACACATAATATAGCGAGAATAAAATTGATGAATGGAAACTTCTAAAAATTAAATTCCTGTGCTCATCAAAACTATTTCCCAACAGAATGAAAAGAAAACCTACTGACTAGGAAACAAACATTTGGAAATACCATTTAGGACAAGGGTCTCATAACAAAAGTTAACATAATACTCCTGGGCCTCCAGAAGAAAAAAGATTGATAGCCCAATTCCAGTATGGACAAAAGACATGGAAAGAATTTTCACGTAGAAAGATATTCAGGTGGCCAACAGACACACGAAGAAATGCTTAAAAAAAATCACTGGCAATAAGAGAGACACAAATAAAAACCAGAATGAGATGCAATCTCACCCCAGTAGCAGTGGCAAAGTTTAACAGGGCAGCAAGTTATAAATGTTGGAGCGGATGTTGTGATTAGGAATTCTTATACTCTTTTGGTGGAATTATAAAATGGTACAACCACCCTGGAAGGCAGTTTGTCATTTCCTCAAAAAGCTGAACATAAAAATTCCATATGATTCATCTGTTCCATGTTTGGAATATACTCCAAGAAAATGAGAACTGATAGACAAACTGAAATTTGTACACCAATGTTTATAACAGTGTTACTTACCATCACAAGAATATGCAAACAGCCTAAACGTCCAAGGACAAAAGAATGGATTGAGAAATTGTGGCACATTCGCACGATGTAATACCATGCAATATGAAGGAGCAATGATTTCTACAGTCAGTATTAACTTGGGATGGACTAGAGACCATTATGATAAGTGAACTAACTTAGTCCTATCATGGACAAATGCATAATTTATAAAACCATTTCCTTGAAATGGAAGGATAACTAGCAAAACTTACATGAAGATCCAAGGAGGGGAGGGTGAGAGTATGGGATTTAGGATGGGCAGTGTGGATAAATACGAGGTTGCACAATTTAATGGTTGGAGAGAGAGGTGGGTAAAGGAAGTGGGAAAGACCAGGTGTGAAAATCAATTCATACAATCTTTGTAAGTAAACCACAATAAAATAATAATTTACATTTTTAAAAAAGGACCCAAGAGGGAATTACATAAATGGACAGATATACCATGTTAATGGATCATAAAATTTAACATTGGAAAAATGACATTATCATAATAAACCTCAAGAAAATTAAAACTGAGACACAAATGAAGATATGTACACCAATGTTCATAGTATTATTATTCACTATTGCAAAAATATGGAAACAGCCAGATGTCCAACCACAATAAATGGTTTGAGAAATTATGGTACATTCACAAGATGGAATACTACAGAGCATGTAGGAGCAATGATTTTGAAAATTACTACCCAACTTGAGAGGGCATGGAGAGCATTATGCTAAGTGAACTAACTCAGTCTCATCACACAACTTGATGTGTGGGGGATGAGTTAAGGAAATGGGAAAGATTTAGTGTAAAAAACAATATATGTGAACTTTGTATATATGCCAGTATAAAAGAAAAATTTTATAAAAAGAAAAGTAACCTACAAATACAATACAGTTTCTATCCAGATCCTCTCATTATTTTTCAAAGAAATGGTAAACATATTTACCAACTTCATATGAAAAGGAAAGAGATACTGGAAAAGTGACACTGAAGAAGAAAATCAAAGTAGGAGGTGCAGAGAGGAGTATATTTGGGGGTGGTGGGTGGGGTTTGGGGAGGTGC
>NW_006399984.1:237599-241317 GCF_000299155.1 Elephantulus edwardii
TGGGTAATCGGGATGGGTTTGTCAGAGGCAATGCGATTGGCACAGGATAGAGCAGGGTTTAGGGCTGTTGTACATAGGGTCACTATGAGTCGCAAATGAATCGATGGCATATAACAACAACAACAACAACAAAAAGAGACCAAAAAATCCATTTACATTTGAGAAAGAATATAAATGTCTTTATCAAACAAGATATCAAGATGGTCAAGAAGTACTCACACACACACACACACACAAAACACACACACACAAAAGGCCTGAAGATCATTATCTGTTATTGTTTTGTGCCATCAAATTGAAGCAGACTCATAGGTTACTTATAAAGTGTGGACTATTTGTCTATGTAGTAGTTTGTGGACCTCAACTTTGCTACTATGGGATGACAGTGCAGCTCTACATCCGCTAGGTCACTAGATTTCCTTCACTAGCTATTGTTGCTGGTAAGTGCCATCAAGTCTATTATATGCCATGAACAACAGATATGAGCTCTGTCCTATCCTGTGCTATCCTCATAATTTCTGACTTATTTCAGCCCATTGCTACAGTAGAGAGATGTAACTATAATTAACAGTAAGATACCAAATGGAAATGTTCAAACAACAAATGAAGCTGAGTGTGTGGAGAGATTGAATATCTCATAAGGTGGTTATGGGAAAGTAAAATGTTGCAAGCAAAAGCTAATTTAAAAAAGACAAAAAATAAGGAACTATCAAAGTATATGCAAGCAAGATTCTGCTGAAGATTATCCAAAAACGACTGGAACAGCACAGCAGGCTGGGTATAGAAGGGGTCATGGTACTAGGGATATTGTAGCTAATGTTAGATGGATCTTGGCTGAAAGCAGGGAGTACCAGAGGAATGTCTATCTGTGTATCATTAATTATGCAAAGTCATTTGACTGTCTGGATCACAAGAAACTGTGGCTGACTCTGAGAAGAATGGGAATCCCAGAACACTTGATCGTGCTATTGAGAAACCTATACTTGGACCAGGAGGAAGTCATCAGAGCAGAGCAAGGAAACCTTGCATGGTTCAAAATTGGGTAGAGTGTGCACCAGGGATGTGTTCTATCTCCATACCTTTTCAACCTATATGCAGAAGAGATTATCCAGGAGGCCAGGCTGTATGAGAAGTGTGGCACCAGAATTGGAGGAAAGATTCATCAACAATCTGCGTTAGGCAGATGACACAACCTTGCTTTTTGAAACTGAGGAGGACCTGAAGCACTTGATTTAGAAGGTCAAGGACTGCAGCCTTCAATATGGATTGAGGCTCAGTATGAAGAAGACAAAGATTCTCACCACTGGGCCAATTGGTGGCATCAGGATGGCTCCATAGTCAACACTCTTGGCACCAGCAGCCAGGAAATTAAAAGACGTATTGCGATGGGAAAGTCCGTTGGTAGGGACCTCTCCAAAGTACTGAAGAGCAACGGGCTACTCTGGAGAGTAAGGTGCACCTGATACAGTCTTTGCAATCATTTGCTATTCATCAGAGAGCTGGACTATGAGAATATTGAATGGACTGCTAAGAAATTGAATAGGTTCATCCTAGAGATGGTGAAACCAGGTTGCTTCTTGGAGGATTTTGAAGCTTCATCTGACATACTTTGGGCATGTTGCAAGGAGGGACCAATCCTTGGAGAAGGAAATCATGCTTGGGGGTGGAGGGACAGTTCAGGATAGGAAGACCCTCTATGAGGTGGATTGATTCAGTGACTGGGCTAATAGGATAGATGTGTCGGAGACAGTGAGATTGGCACAAGAGGGTTTAAGGCTGTTGTACATAGTGTCGCGATGAGTTCCAGGCGACTCGACAGCACATAACAACAATATGTTCATGGGTTTAGGAATTAGGATTCCAAGGCAACTTTAGAAAGATGATTCAATCCATAACAATGTCTAGGATATCTCAACTGACTCACCTAACAAAAACCGAGATATGATTATTTAAGTTTTCCAAGGTCAGATAACTTTCATTATTCAGTTTTAAAATGGGGAAAATAAAGAAACTTCTAAGACTGATGTGAAGATAAAACTAAATAAAATATAAATTTATACAGATGTTTAAAAAGTTGCCCTTTACCTTTCTTATCTTCCTGCTTTATACTGAAATAAATAACATTTACAAGTGAGTACTAAAAACATGGTGCAAGCACTATGAAATCAGTTGGCATTTCCTTAGAAAGGATGCAACAAAAACATTATTTGATCAAGAAATATTACCTCAAAATATATATCCCAAAGAAAGAGTTGAAACAAATATTGACATACTCATATTCATTGTAGTTATTTATAATTACAAAGAATTAGAACAACCATAGAGTTCATAATCTGATGAGTTATCTGTTATTGTTTTGTACCATGAAACCAGAACAGACACCTAGCCAACCTTCCAGTGGATTTTCAAAGGTGGTTAATCACATGTGAGCAGATTGTCTAGCTATCTTTCTTTCTCCCACGAAGCAGCTGGTGGATTCAAACTGCATGTCTATAAATTGGCAGCACAACTCCTTACCACTAAGCAACCAGAGCTCCCTATTATTGTATGAGACAACTAATATTAAAAGCTAATGAAAGATTTAGATATAAGAGACTCAATCTTGTATGGTTATCAGGGATGAGAAGGAAAGGGACAAAAATTAATAATTTCATACATTTGGTAAAGGAAAAAGTGATATATAATATGACTTTCATTAGACATTGTGCTGAATTGCATGAACAAATTTTAATTGACATTCAACAGAAGAATCTATGTAAATAATTCAGTCGAAATGCCATATAATTTGTAAACTTTCATTGAAAAGATTATTTTTAAAATATGCAGCATGGGATGACAAAGTAAAATATTACAAGGTGTAGATTCCCCTGCTTAGTGATAGCTGGGCCAACAGCTGAGATCACAGTCCAGACAGGGCTGAGCACCCTCTGCAAACAGAGAATTCTGCCCAGTCCCCTGGAGGAGATATTGGATGCCCTCTGCAAACTGAGAATTCTGCCCAGCCTCATACTGTAGGGGATGCTGTGCCTGAACTTTGGTATTAGTTTAAAGATTAAGCTTAACCATTGTTTTGTTGGCAACACTTAAGGATAAGGAAAATACAGTCTCCAGAGATTGAACTTTTTCAGGATGATTGGCTGAAACGAAATAAAAACCCATAGGGAGACTAAGAGAGTGGCCTTTTAACAGTGTTAAGATATGAGAGGACCTCTGCCTCAGCCTTTCCTCTTTTTCAGAACTAATTTTCTCGTGTCCCCATTTTTTTCTGCATCTGGTTTGCAACAACAATGAAATGTGTAAGGAGCTGGAGTCAGAAAATCAAAAGGGCTGAACTCGCTCAGCATTTCTTAAGCTGAAAGAACTGAAGAACAAATTCAAACCTCAAGTTGCTATAATCAAGGATGCTTTAGGCAGAAATGACCCAGGAAGTATTAAAAGAAGATGGAAAGAATATACTGAGTCACTGTATCGAAAGCAATTGGCAGACTCAGAAGAATTTCAAGAAACAACATATGAGCAAGAGCCTATCGTGATGAAGGAAGAAGTTGAAGCTGCTTTGAAGGAAATAGCAAAAAATAAGGTCCCAGGAATAGACTGAATAACAATTGACATATTTCAGTTAACAGATGCTGCCCTGGATGTGCTCACCAAGTTGTGCCAAGAAACCTGGAGAACAACCACTGGGCCAACTGACTGGAAGAGATCTATATTTGTTCCC
>NW_006399984.1:247237-250963 GCF_000299155.1 Elephantulus edwardii
GGGACATCATGCTTGGGAGGTTGGAGGGACAGCGCAGGAGAGGAAGGCCCTCTATGAGGTGGATTGATTCAGTGACTGGGATAATCGGGATGGGAGTGTCGGAGACAGTGTGATTGGCACAGGGCAGAGCAGAGTTTAGGGCTGTTGTACATAGGGTTGCTATGAGTCGCAAGCGACTCAACAGAACATAACAACAACAACAACCCATGAACAAGGCACATTTTTACATTTATTAAGGTTTTTTATTGTGTCTCATAAAAATGTTCTGTAGGGTTTTTTTTTGTAAGGTCTGTTGTTTCTCTGGTTAGGTTCACTCCCATGTATCTAAATTTGTGGTTGGCTTATTGTAAATGGTATTGCTTTCTTGGTTTCCTTCTCTTTATTATTGTAGAAGAATCCTACCAATTTTGGGATATTGATTTTGCATCCTGCCACTCCACTAAATTGGTCTACTATCTATAACAGCTGTTTTTTTAGTCCTTGGGGTTTTCTGGGTACACTATTATATCATCTGCATATAGCAACAATTTAACCATCTCTTTGCTGATTGAGAAGCCTTCTATTTCCTTGTCTTGTCATATTATCCTAGCAAGCATTTCTGATACAATATTGAATAGAAGTGGCAACAGTGGGTGTTCTTAGGTGGTCTTTGCTCACAAAGAAAATGTTTTTAGTCTTTCTCCATTGAAAATGATACTAGCTCTTGGTTTTGCACATATACTTTTCATTATGTTGAGGAAATTCCCTTCTACTCAATTTTGCTGAGTGTCTTAATCAGGAACAGGTGCTGGGTTTTGTCAAATGCTTTTTCTGCATCAGTTGCTAGGATCATATGGTTCTTGTTATCTGCTTTGTTAATATGGTGAATTATATTGATTGTTTTTTCTTTTCTTATATTGAACTATCCTTGCATACCTCTTTTGAATCCCACTTGGTCATGATGATTTTTTTAAAATGTTCTTTTGGATTTTAATGGCTAGGATTTTTGTTAGGAATTTGTCACTATAGCAAACAAATGGAAATAGCCCAAATGTCCAATTACAATGGAATGGATTGAGAAATTATGGTATAGTCACACAATAGAATACTATGCTGCACGCAGGAACAATAATTTTGTAAATTACTACCTAACTTGGAAGGGGCTGGAGAGCATTATGCTCCGTGAACTAACTCAGTATCATAAAGAAAAATACAGTTTAAGACCATTATTGTAAGGTGAAGAAGAAGAAGCAGATGGGGGCAGGACTTAATCATAGAGTTGCACAATTTGATGGGTGGAGGGAGAGGTGGGTAAAAGAAAAGGGAAAGATTTCATGTGAAAAATATATATATATACGAATTTCATAAGTAAACCAGTATAAAATTAAAAAAAAAGAATTTAAAAAAGACTAAAAAAATTTTTGCCTCGTTTATATTGTAAAAGGGCCTTAATTATAATGCACTAAAGGCCCTGTTCATCCCTGCTTCTCCAATTCAGGGACAATATCTCCTGAAGCCTGGCAATGGGAAAGCAGAATTAATTAATACACACATAGTAGATTATCTTTGGGCATGGATTCTTGGCTGTGGCACAAAAGTTTCTAACAACACAATGTTTGCAGGGGAAAAGGTCATTAGTTGGAATCTGAGTATCTGGAGATCACAGCTGTTAGGTTATTGTGGAGAAGACCTTTTATCCTGAAGATCCAGAATCTGTATTCTGCAGAAATTATAGTGCCACAAAGGAATGGGAAATACACTTTCTTCACCCCCACCTTCAATCCTTCAGTCCTCCTTCTTTTTAGTCTAGGCTTGCTCACAAAGTTCCTTGTGGTTATAATTTTATATATTTAATTTTAGAAGATTATTCTTAATTTTAGAAGACTATATTGAAATTTTCAGTACTTTGAATTCTAAAAAACTATCCAGCCTGCAAATTAATAACTTGATAAATTGGTGGGTGTGTTAATTTCCTTTGTGTGTGTGTGTGTGTGTTCATTTCCTTGACTGTATTTGTTATGAGGATTCTCACTGTCCTAATCTCTCTGAGAACTCTGATTATGATGCAGATTGACCCAGGGAAGCCCACTAATGTCTTTGCCCCATTTCCTTTGTTTATTGGACCATCTACCACCTCAGCAGGTCAACTCTCATTCTATCACTCTAGTCAGGAGAGTGTGTGTGTGTTGTGGAGATAAGGTATTATTTGGAGCAATTACCCTTGGCACCTAAGGTAACCTCACCAGGATTCTAAGGGTGGTAATTCAACATTTTCCCTCTAAATTAAATATATAAAATTATAACCACAAGGAACTTTGTGAGCAAGCCTAGACTAAAAAGAACGAGGACCGAAGGATTTGATGTACAAGGTATTGGTGAGCGACAGGATAATATCCCTACGCATACAAGGAACTCCAGTGAATCCAATATCATTCAAATATATGCGCCAACAACTAGAGCCTAAGAGGAGGAAATAGAAGATTTCTACAAATTTTTGCAACCAGAAAAATTCTCAGTAGACGAGGGAATTCTAACTTAAGATTCACCAGAGTTTTCTACCTCATTGCCTGAGTATTCTCCATTGAATCCCAATTCTTAAGCATTTTTGGTGGAGCCCAGACATCTCAAAAATGCCAGTGGGTCCGTATATATGTATATATATATGTGTGTGTATGTATATATGTATGTGAGACAACAATCTCACATACGGATGAACTTGGGAGATCCAGTGCCCAGGGGGTCTTGGCAGGTATTTATGCCCTCATTCATACACCACCTGTCGCTCACCACATTGTATTTCATTATAGATCTAGAAATGACTTCCAGTTATGAAACCAACCCCACTTTTTCTCACCTTTTCAGCCCCGGCATAGTAAATCATATGATCAACTTATTCAAAATGTCCCATGCCAAGCCATCTCATTTCGCCAAAACCTAGTATGTCAATATTTATCCCTTCCATTTTTTTCATAACAGTGTCCAATTTTCCTACATTCATGCTTCTCACATTCCATGTTCCAATTAGTGTCTCCTTACACCTGTTCCTCTTTCTCTGTGTTTCCGTTTCTAAGATCTCAGTTTCACTTGCCATGTCTGTTAGTCCAAATGATAGTCTAAGTGTGCTCTAAGACTGGAAAGCAAAAGTTGGGAACAGGGAAGAAGGATCAGTAGCTGGAAAACATGGGCTTGGTGAGAGAAATGAGGCTGGAGACAGAATGATAGAATTCTGTACAATCAACGACCTATTCAATGTAAATACCTTTTATAAGAAACATAAACACAGGCTATACACATGGATCTCACCTCACGGTATGCATAAGAATCAAATTGATTACATTTGTGGAAAGACTTGTTGAAGAAGCTCAATATCAGCAGTGAAAACCAGGCGGGGTGCTGATTGTGGGACAGACCACCAACTACTCATATGCAAGTTCAAGCTGAAGTTGAAGAAAATTAAATCAAGTCCATGGGAACCAAAACTTGACCTTAAGTCTGTCCCATTCGAATTTTAAAACCATCTCAGGAACAGGTTTGAGGCCTTGGGCACCAATGAGCATAGCACAAATGAGCTCTGGGAGGATATCAAGAAAATTGTCCATGAAGAATGCAAAAGATCATTACAAAGGCTGAAGAAGAAGAAAAGACCAAGATGTATGTCAGATGAGACTCTGAGTATTGCATTAAAGCACCAAGAAGCCAAAGATAAAGGAAGAAACCAAAAAAATCAAAGAGATGAACTGAATCAAT
>NW_006399984.1:251063-254644 GCF_000299155.1 Elephantulus edwardii
TGGGTGGGGTTTGGGGAGGTGCGGGGGCGTGGTTTGTGTACCAATGAGGGAGTTTTTCTTTTGCTTTTCAAGGACAGGAGCAAATGGGGGGAGGAGGGGGGAGGGGTGGTGTGCGTGGAGAAGGGTGCAACAATGAATGAATGGAATTCCAAAATCTCTGTAGATGTTCATTGAAATGAAAAATAAACGAACTAAATTAAAAAAACAAAACCAAAAACAAACTTCTTCTTATTGGTTCAATGGCAAATACACAACACACAGACCTATGGAGTAGAATTGAGAATGGAGCAATAAATGAATTCACTATGTACAACTCATCTTTGACAAAGACATTAAATCTAGTTCCTGATGCTGCCAAGCTGGAACCGACTCATAGCTGACACTATGGTGGGTTTTCAGAGGCCATTAATCCTAAGGGAGGAAATCGCCCATTCTTCTGTGGAGCAGCTGACGAAATTGAACTGGGTGCCTTTGAGGTTTCAGTGCAGTTTCCTACAGTGCAGAGCTGGGATTAGAGGAAAAGACAAACTCCTTAATACATATTGTCATATTGTTGTTGTTGTTATGTGCCATGGAGTTGCCTGTGACTCATAGCAATACTGTGTACAACAGCCCTAAACCCTGTTCTATCCTGTGCAAATCTCATTGTCTCTGACACATCTACCTCGATTACCTTGGTCACTGAATCAATCCACCTCATAGAGGCTTTTCCTCTCCTGTACTGTCCTTTGACCCTCCCAAGAATGACGTCCTTTTCCAAGGATTGGTCCCTCCTTGCAGTATATCTAAAGTATGTCAGATGAAGCTTCAGAATCCTTGCCTCCAAGGAGCAGCCAGGTTTCACCCTCTCTGAGACGAACCTGATCATTTTCTTAGTAGTCCATGATTTATTCAATACTCTTCTCCAGCACCACAGCTCAAAGGCATCAATTCTCCTTCTGTCCTCCTTAGTCGTTGTCCACCTCTTTGATGCATAGCAAGTGATTGCAAAGATAATGGCCTGTATCAGGCGCACCTTAGACTCCAGAGTGACACTATTGCTCTTCATTACTTTGGAGAGGTCCCTAACAGCGGACTTTCCCATCGCAATACGTCTTTTAATTTCCTGGCTGCTGGTGCCAAGAGTGTTGACTGTGAAGCCAAGCATAGAAAGCTGTGAACAATCTCAATCTCTTCGCCATCCATCCTAATGCTGCCTATTGGCCAAGTGAGGAGAATCTTTATTTTCTTGATATTGAGTCCTGATCCACATTGAAGGTTAGTGCTGGCAAAAATGGGTATCTATTTGCATTGAGTTGGAACAAAACCCATCTTTCACATACAGAAAAATCTAAAATCACAAAGATTGTTAAAGAAAAAGTGGAACAACCTAAAAGCCCTATTGTATGGCATAAATAGACTATCAAAACTGAAAAAATGCAATCAATAGAGGATATGTTAGATGATTGTTGTAATCGTTAGGTGTCACTGAGCTGAGTATGACCCATAATGACCTTATGAGCAAAAGATCTGAACCCTTTCACACTTCCTGACACATTAGAGCCCATTGTGACAGACACTGTGTTGATCCACCTGATCAAAGGACTTCCCCTTCTTTGCTGACCCTCTACATTTCCAATTATCATGTCTGTCTCCAAGGAATAGCCCCTCCTAGCAACATGTCTGAAGTATGTGAGGTGAAGCTTCATCATCTTTGCCTCTGAAGACCATTCCAGCTGTACCCTCTCCACAACATTATTTGTTTGTTCTTTTGGCAGTCCTTGGGAGTTTCAGCACTTGTCTCCAACACCACAGCTCAAAGGAATCAATTTTTTTCTGTCATTCTTATTCACTGTTTAGCTCTCAGATACATAACAAATGATCAGAAAGACAACGATCTGAATCAGATGTACCTTAGTCCTCAAACTGACATCATTACTCCTTAATAATTTGAAGAGGTCCCTAACTGCAGATATTCCAGTTGCAACATGTTTTCTGATTTCCTGACTGCTGGTAACAAGGGTGTTAATTGAGGATCCAAGGAAGATGAAATTGTTGACAGTTTCAACCTTCTCTCCACCTTTCATGATGTTGCCTATTGGTTCAGTGGTAAGATTCTTCCCTTCTTGACATTGAAATGTAATCCATATTGAAGACTGAATTTTTTTTATCCTCTGCTTCAAGTTTTCCTCACTTTCAGCAAGCAATGTTGTGTTAACTGCATAGTGCATGTTATTAATCAGTCTCCCTCTGATCATGATGCCACACACCTCTTCATAGAGTTGAGCTTCTTGAATAATTTGCTCTGCATGCAGACTGAAGGTGCAGACGGGGTTTATAAGAGGCCACGGTACTAAGAGTTTTATAACTAATGATAGATGGATCTTGACTGAAAGTAGAGAGTACCAGAGGAATGTCTATCTGTTTTTCATTGACTATGCACAGCGTATGACTGTGTGGATCACAACAAACTATGGATGACTCTGAGAAGAATGGGAATCTCAGAACATTTGATTGTGCTTATGTGCAACCTATATTTGAACCAGGAGGCAGTCATCAGAAGAGAACAAGGAGACAGCGAAATTGGTAAGGGTGTACTCCAGGGACGTATTCTTTCTCTATACCTTTTCAACTGATATGTAGAACAGATTATCTGAGAGGCTTGGCTGTATCAGGACTGTGGAATCAGGATTGGAGGAAGATTTATCAATAACCTGCGTTATGCAGACGACACAACCCTGTTTACTGAAACTGAGGAGGCCCTGAAGCACTTGCTGCATTAGGTCAAGTAATTTAGCCTTCAATGTGGATGGAAGCTTAACATCAATAGAACAGGATTGACATGGGAGTTGGGCAAAAACTAAGAAAAGAGGGGATAATGGACACGGCATTGAAATAGACGAGGAAGGGAACTGTATAAAAGGAATATATTATAGATATTATTGGCATGACAAGATTCCTGAAAAAGAGTTACATAGTAAGGTGGTTCAGAGTGGGAGGGACTGTACAACAATGAAATAATTTTTTTCCCAAAGAAAAAAGCAAACTGGGGGCGGGGGCGGGGCAGTGAAGACAAGCAGGGAGAAAAATGTGCAACAATGAATGAATGGAAATCTAAGTTCTATATAAACTTTTATTAAAATCTAAAGAAAAAATCCACTAAAAAAAAAAAGAAAACAAAGATTCTCACCACTGGGCCAATTGACATGCAGCCTCATGATGGATAGTGAAGAGATTGAGATTGTTAACAGCTTTAATTTGCTTGATTCCACAATCAATACTCCGGGTAACAGCAGTGGGGAAATCAATACATGAGTTTTATTGGGGAAGTAGTTTGTCAGAGACCTCTCCCGACAGAGTACTGATGAGCAATAATGTCAGTCTGGAGACTAAGGTGCACCTGATCGAGGCCATAGTCTTTACAAGTGCTTGCTAGGAATCAGAGAGCTGGACAATGACTAGGGATGATAGAAAGAGAATTGATGCTTTTGAGTTGTGCTGTAGAAGAGTTTTGAATATACCATGCATGGACTGCCAGGAGAATAAACAAGTTCATCCATGAGAGGGTGAAACCAGGCTGCTCCTTGGAGGTAAGGATTCTG
>NW_006399984.1:255688-256955 GCF_000299155.1 Elephantulus edwardii
CTGTTCATATCCTGTGCCCATTTTTCAATTGGATTATTCTCCTTTATCTTGTTGTGGTGCTCGAGTATTTTATAAATTCTAGATATAAGTCCCTTGTCTGACATGTCATTACCAAAAACTTTTTCCCAGTCTGTCAGCATTTCTTAAGTTGAAGGAGTTGAAAACCAAAATCAAGTTACAGGTGGCAATACTTAAGGATAGTTTGGAAAAAATGTTAAATGCTCCAGGAAGTATCAAAAGAAGATGGAAGGAGTACACAGAGTCACTGTATCAGAAGGAATTGGCTGACACAGAGGAATTTCATGAAATAACATATGAGAAAGAGCCTATGGTTATGAAGTTGCTCTGAAGGAATTGGCAAAAAACAAGGCACCCAGAGTTGACAGCATACCAATTGATTTATTT
The DNA here is from genome assembly GCF_000299155.1 of Elephantulus edwardii. Lineage (NCBI taxonomy): Eukaryota > Metazoa > Chordata > Mammalia > Macroscelidea > Macroscelididae > Elephantulus > Elephantulus edwardii. The sequence goes on from NW_006399984.1 coordinate 256,094, forward strand.
CAACAGACGCTGCCCTGGATGTGCTCGCTAAGTTGTGCCAGAAAATCTGGAAGACAGCCAGCTGGCCAACTGACTGGAAGAAATCAATATGTGTTCCCATTGCAAAGAAAAGTGACCCCACAGAGTGTGGAAATTATTGAACAATATCATTAATATCTCATGCAAGCAAGATGCTACTGAAAATTATCCAAAAACATTTGGAACAATATGTCAGCAGAGAACTGCCAGATGTGCAGTCTGGATTTAGAAGAGGTCGTGGTAGTAGGGAGATTATAGATAATGTTAGATGGATCTTGGCAGAAAGCAGAAGAATGTCTATCTGTGCTTCATTGACTATGCAAAGGCTTTTGACTCTGGATTACAAGCTATGGCTGACTCTGAGAAGAATGGGAATCTCAGAACATTTGATTGTGCTAAAGTGAAACCTATACTTTGGCCAAGATGCAGTCATCAGAGCAGAGCAGGGAGACACCGGATGGTTCAAAATCAAGAAAGGCTTTTGACTCTGGATCACAACAAGCTATGGCTGACTCTGAGAAGAATGGGAATCTCAGAACATTTGATTGTGCTAAAGTGAAACCCATACTTGGGCCAAGAGACAGTTATCAGAGCAGAGCAGGGAGACACCGGATGGTTCAAAATCAAGAAGGGGGGTCCATCAGGGATGTATTTTGTCTTCATACCTTTTCAATCTGTATGCAGAACAGATCATCTGAGACCCTGGGCTGTACTAGGAGGAATGTGGCATCAGGATTGGTGGCAGAATCATCAACAACCTGCGTTATGTAGATGAAACAACCCTGCTTGCTGAAACTGAGGAGGGCCTGAAGCGCTTGCTGCAGAGGGTCAAGGACTGCAGCCT
>NW_006399984.1:257055-258900 GCF_000299155.1 Elephantulus edwardii
AGCTAATATAGCTTCTTCAAGTGGTCATCAATCAAGGCAGATGAAGGGAGATCTTACGGAGAAGAAGTGAGGGCAGAGTTGTTATGTGCCTTTGAGTGGAGTACGACTCATAGGGACCCTATGAACACTTGAAACCTATCCTGTGCCATCCTCAGAATTTCTGGCACACTAGATCCCATTGTGGCAATCACTTTGTCAATTCACCTAGCTGAGAATCTTCCTCTCTTCAGCCAACTCTCCTTCTTGCCAAGCATGATGTCACTCTCCAAGGAACAGCCTCCCCAGCAATATGCATGAAGTAAGTGAGATGAAGCTTTATATTTGTCTCCAAGGAGAATTCTGGCTGCACTTTATCCAAGACAGTCTTATATGTTTTTTTGGCACTCTATGGCAGTATTTTTCTCCAAAACCACAACTCGAAGGCAACAGTTTTTCTTCTATCATTCTTTTTATTTGTCCAGATCTCAGATGCACAGCAAGTGATTGGAACAATCATGAGGGCAGGGCAGATTTTCTGAAATAGCATTTCTCAAAGGAAGGGCTTTTATAATTCTCATGTGATAACAGAAATTAGAACTGAGCAATGACTCATTGATGGCAACAGCCAACATCAAATCCCTATTACTTATATCTTTTCTTAAAAGTATTTTTTCATGTTTCTTTCTTTTTTATATAAAATTTTATTTTATACTGGTTTACTTAAAAAGTTCATATATGTTGTTTTTACACTGGATCTTTTCCAATTCCTTAACTCACCCCTCCCTCCACCCATCAAATTGTGCAAACTTATGATTACCCATTCTTGTCCCATCCAAACTCCTCTGCTTTCCCCCAGCAACCCTTAGATTATCATACACATTTTACTAGTTATCTATTTATTGGTCATTTGTATACCTTCTCTGAAGAAAATATTTTCATTTATTGTTAGCTACAGTAGCCTTCGTTAGTTAATACAATATACAGTAATTCTAATTTTAATGGTCTTATATTTGTTGTTGTTTTTTTTTCTTTTTCATTCAAATAGTATTTCATATGTTTGTTGCCATGCATATGTCTTATCAAATTAATCACCAATGATCTATGCTCATTATTACCCTGTCTTTTCAGATCCCCACTGGATCTTTTCTAATTCCTTCACCCTCTCACTTTACCCAGCAAACCTTGTACCTTTTATTGTTTTTTTAATTGCCTTTCATATACCTTGTTCTTTATACATGTACTTCATGTTTTAATTATTCACTTATTTATGTACTGCTGATGGGGTTGTAAAATGGTATAACTTCTATTAAAGACACTCTGGCATTTCTTTAAAAAGCTAAAGATAAAAATCCCACATGACCCAGCAATTCAACTGCTGGGAATATATCCCAGGGAAATCAGAACAGAAACAAAAATAGAGGTATGTATATCTATGTTAATAGCAGCATTACCCTTATGCCATTTTGAGATCTTTGTGTCTTGACTTTCATTACGTTTGTTGTGGTATAGTGTCGCCCAAATTTCCTATATGGGGACAAGAGTGTCTTCAAATATTCTTTAGGGGTGCTGGACCCCTAAAATACCATGAGACTATCAGACTAGGGGGTTTAGAAAGGTTTGCATCTCTTTTCTCTCCAAATAAACTTAACAATTTCCCTTTTGGTTTCTTTGAAAAATGAATTTGGTGCCTGTATTGGGATTATGTCAAACATTTAGATTGCTTTTAGTAAGATTTTAATTTTTACAATATTAAGTCTCCCTACCCATGTACAACAGAACACATTTAGATAACAGAAACGGCAAAGGAGGTTGAGTTTTCAAGTATGGAAATACAAAGGAAGAGGAACAGTTGTAAGCAGACACTGG